>NC_134355.1:658183672-658483672 GCF_048569485.1 Anomaloglossus baeobatrachus | reverse complement strand
CTGCGTAGGCAACTGCAGGTGCAGGAGTGGAGGAGGCTTGTTCGCAGGCAGCATGGACAGAGGATTGGCTCGCATGCACAACCAGCGAAGACGTAGCAGTGACATCAGCAAGCACTGCTCCTCGACTCTGTTGTACTTCCCACAAAGTCGGGTGCTTGGCTGACATGTGCCTGATCATGCTGGTGGTGGTCAGGCTGCTAGTTTTGGTACCCCTGCTGATGCTGGCACGGCAGGTGTTGCAAATGGCCTTTTTTGAATCATCTGGATCCAACTTAAAAAACTGCCAGACTCGTGAAGACCTAACATTTGTACAGGCACCTTGTGTCGTCGTGTTGTTACGGGGAACGGTTGCCTGACTTCTGCCTGGGACCACCACCCTGCTTCTTACTGCCTGTTGTGATGCTACGCCTCCCTCCCCCTGTGCACTGCTGTCCTCGCTCTGCATATCCTCCTGCCAGGTTGGGTCAGTTACTGGATCATCCACCACGTCGTCTTCCTCTTCCGCACCCTGCTCCTCCTCCTGACTTGCTGACAATTGTGTCTCATCATCGTCCACCACTTGTTGAGACACGTTGCCAACTTCGTGAGAACGTGGCTGCTCAAATATTTGGCTATCTGTACAGACGATCTCCTCATGACCCACTTCAATATGAGCTGGCGAGAGGCCAGAATGTGTGAATGGAAACGTGAACAGCTCTTCCGAGTGTCCAAGTGTGGGATCATTAATGTCCGAGGAGGACGTGTACTCAGCCTGGTGGTAGGAAGGAGGATCAGGTTCAGAAATGTGCGGTGCAGTATCACGGCTACTGACACTTGACCGTGTGGAAGACAGAGTGTTTGTGGTGGTGCCAATCTGACTGGAAGCATTATCCGCTATCCAACTAACAACCTGTTGACACTGGTCTTGGTTCAAGAGCGGTGTACTGCTGCGGTCCTCAAGAATTTGGGACAGGACGTGCGAGCGACTAGATGTGGCCCTTTGTTGTGGCGAAATTAGAGCTTGCCCACGACCTCGGCCTCTGCCTGCACCACCATCACGTCCACTTCCTTGTTCCTTGCCAATGCCCTTGCGCATTTTGCAATGCTGTGCACTGCTGACGTGTATATTCACTACTTGTGCGTTATATCAAAGTTTCTGGAAATTGCACACCAGTGCACCTGTACGCTGCCACCAACAGGCACACACGTGCGGTTTTAAAAACCAAGCACGGACGCAATAATAACCTAACACAGGTTTTAGGAGCAAAAATTAAGAACTCTGACACTATCAGCCACTGCTGACTGACGTGTATTATACACTACACTTGTGCGTTATATAATAGTTTGGTAAACGCACACCAGTGCACCTGTACGCTGCCACCAACAGGCACACACGTGCGGTTTTAAAAACCAAGCACGGACGCAATAATAACCTAACACAGGTTTTAGGAGCAAAAATTAAGAACTCTGACACTATCAGCCACTGCTGACTGACGTGTATTATACACTACACTTGTGCGTTATATAATAGTTTGGTAAACGCACACCAGTGCACCTGTACGCTGCCACCAACAGGCACACACGTGCGGTTTTAAAAACCAAGCACGGACGCAATAATAACCTAACACAGGTTTTAGGAGCAAAAATTAAGAACTCTGACACTATCAGCCACTGCTGACTGACGTGTATTATACACTACACTTGTGCGTTATATAATAGTTTGGTAAACGCACACCAGTGCACCTGTACGCTGCCACCAACAGGCACACACGTGCGGTTTTAAAAACCAAGCACGGACGCAATAATAACCTACTAACAGGTTTTTTTGGGGAGCGACAATTACAGTACAGACAAGTCAGACACTATCTGGACTGTTTTACACTGTGTACACCAGCCCCAGATATGAAGGCTGGTATACGGTCACCACTACCCTGCCTGCCTGCCTGCCTGTATACTGCTACAATAGTCCTGACAAGGACTCTTTTGGTCACTAGCCTGTATTCAGACCTGGCTATACCCTGCCTGTATATAGCAACAATAGTCCTGAGAAGGACTCTGCTACTGTACTCCGACCTGGCTATACCCTGCCTGCCTGTATACAACTAGAATAGTCCTGAGAAGGACTTTTGGTCACACTGTTTGCAGCCCTGCAACTGAAAAAGCTATAAAGGGCCGCAAAGCTTTCCCTGAATCAGCGACACTCTCCCTACACTCACTGTCAGAATAGCTGTGAGCAGAGCACAGCGCGCCGGCCTATATAAAGGCTCGGTGACGCTGTGCAGGCCGGCCAATCACTGCAATTCCACAACTAACAGGGCTGTGGCATTGCAGTGGTCTGCCAGCCAATCCCTGCATGAGGGCTGGCTCTCAAAAGAGCGCCAACATGCAGAAATGAAGACCACGAGTAAAGCACGAGTATCGCGAGATTACTCGGTCCCCGCCGAGCAGCCCGAGTACAGTGATACTCGTGCGAGTACCGAGTAGTGACAAGCATGCTCGCTCATCACTAATCATGATTAGAGCCTAGAAGGAATGGAATCAAACCACATGGGAATAGATGGAGGCATGGCTTTTATGGGCAACCAAGTCCCAGAACAGGATGAGTTTACCAACTAGACAGTTTGGCGAGGTCACCAATGGGAGATACAGGTATGAGGTACTGGGGCGAAACATGAATGTATTTAGTGGAAGAAAAAGGTCTAATAATGAAGTCTGAGCTGGATATCCAGTACCACAGGAGGTAATTTAGAAGAGAAGCAAAACAAGCCAAGGGTTCTACAATGGTGGTCTGGAAAAGTTGGGGATGTTATACGGAAGACAGTTGTCCAACTACAGGTTACAACTAACATGCTAGTAGGACAAACCCTACAGAATTAAGATCAGTGGCACCATTTTAAATATAGTGTCTTGTATAACTGCCCAACCCCCTGACAATCCTACCACAAGCAACATCTGGAATAACGGCCAGGTGGCACTGGAGCATGTAATGGAGAGTACATACTAATTGGTATCCATGAAGACGAATCTCAAAATATCATGTTGTTCTTTGAGCATAATGTGTAAAAAGTCTAAAAATAAATATAAAAATAAGAAAAGTATGTGGACACAGGCAAAACAAAATACAAAAATACCAAGCTGCTTTGGTTGGATTGGAACCCACGGCCCCAGTGCTGCAAGGCAATAGTGCTAATCTCTGAACCAACATCCCTCCCATACTTATTTTAGCTCCAGACATTACTTGCCCTTCCTTGGCAAGTCCTTCACCCTACAGCAATTACATACTTGCAAAATTGATCCAATTAGTAAGTAACCACGATGAGGAGGTTAACCACAGGTTCTGAGAAGGTGAAAATTCCCCTCATCGCAAAGACATGAGACTACAAGGTGGAATCAGGTGAACAGCATGGCTCATGGTGACTAATTCCACACGTCTTATTTAACGTCTACAGAAGTCTTCCAATGATACATTCCTTTTTACACGGATCAATGCTTCTGCTGTTTCTTTTTATAGCCCTTGTTACTTTACCCTAAAAAAAAAAAATTCCAATGTTGTCTGTCCAGTGCCTTTCGCGATCACTAAATTATCTTGTAAAGTTATGGCTTAAGTCTGTATCCGATTTCCCACTGATGAGACCACCATCCCCTCCAGCATTGGCCGTGAGAAGCCTCGTTTCATCATCGGACTTGGTCATGTCTTCTTTACGAAACTCTTCCTTCCCTCAAACATTTTCTTGGCCGGCAATGAAGCTCCGAGGTTCAATCTAAGCCATAATTTTTTACCAGAATCCTTGAGTTGAAAACAATTTCATTGTTACATCACCTCAACTCTTGAAATTACTTCATATTTTTGTGTCGTCTCATTTTTTTTTAGCTTTAAGGTTTGGCTCCAAAACTACTTGACTTACTCATTCGCTCCTTCCAAGAGCTCCTTGTACCTCACTTACATCCTCAGACTCTGATGTCAGCCAATTCCGATATTATGATTATTGTAAAAAAAAAAAGTCAGACTCCACACCGTGGGCATTAGTACTGCCGGCCGCTCACAGGAAATTACATGATTCTGGCACCTAAATTCTATATTTGCACTTTTAAAAATAGATCCCCCCACCTCCAAAGTTCAGCAGATGCCATCTGAGTCTACTACTTTTCTTAATGAAGAGTACAGATGTCCACCGCTTCTCTGCTGATGTCTCACCCGTGTATCAAGAAAAACATAACTTTTAGTATGTAATGCAATATGTTTGTTCGCGGGGCCACAAAAGTCATATTTTATATTTGCTCCTATAAAGTGTGTTGTTTTTCCATTACCGAAGCCACAGTGAACTCGAGAACTTTGGATTACAAGTACCTTCGCGGAGGAATGAGAGGGTTGAGTTTCTTCCGATCTTTTTATGTGTTAGATAGATATTTTGAACAGTTTAATATTTGGGAAAGGAGAGGATCCGCTCCGAGTGAAATCACCGACTGGATCGCACTTGTGCACATTGGAGGAGTTGGTATTTTTGAAGAGTCAACTCAACGTCACGTAAAGAGAACACAGACCTAAAATATAAGGGTTTCAAAATCAAAAACACAGGGAAGTGTTCATCTAAAAAAAGTAACACACCTACTCAGAGGATGGATGTGATATTAAAGCTCAGCCCCATGCACTTAGAATAATAATAATAATTATAATCATAATAATAATAATAATTGTTATTACTATAGCACCAACATGTTTCGCTGCGCTTTATAATTCAGAGGTTCAGATACAAACAAACATAAGGGACAGCTTATAGAGTGCCACAGCTTCTTTATGCTGATGATACGCAGATCTACCTTTCTGGACCTGACATCACTTCCCTACTAACCAAAGTCCCACAATGTCACTCTGCTATTTCATTGTTCTTCACTGTGTGATTCCTGAAGCATAACATGGACAACACTGAATTCATTATCTTTCTTCCTTCTCTCTCATCCCATCCAACAAGCCTATGCATCAAAGTTGATGGCTGCTCACTCTCCCGAGTCTTGCAAGCTCATTGCCTTGGAGTAACCCTCAACTCTGCTCTGTCCTTCAAGCCACACATCCAAGCCCTCTTCACGTCCTGCCGACTACAGCTCTAAAATATCTCCCGGATTTGTGCTTTCCATAACCAAGAACCAGCAAAAACATTTGTGCATGCCCTCATCATCTCCTGCCTTGACTACTGCCACTTCCTGCTCTGTGGTCTCCCTTTCAATACTCTTGCACCCCTCCAGTCTATCCTAAACTCTGTGATCCGATTAATTCACCACTCCCCACACTATTCCATGGCTTTGCCACTCTGCCAATCCCTTCACTGGCTTCCCATTGCCCAAAGACTCAAGTTCAAAACACTAACCATGACTTACAAAGCCATCCACAACCTGTCTCCTCCATACATCTGAGACCTAGTCAACCAATTCCTACCCGCACGCAACCTCACAAGATCTTACAACATCTCCTTCCCTACTCCTCTCTTATCTCCTCTTCTCACAATCACATGCAAGATTTCTCCCACACCTCATGTATACTCTGGAACGTTCCACCACAACATATAAGACTCTCACCTACCATGGAAAGCTTGAAAAGGAACCTGAACACCCACCTCTTACGAGAAGCCTACAACCTATAATAACCCTCTGACCAGTAAACCACTGCGCAAACAGCTCTGTCCTCACCTACAGTACCATCACCCATCCCCTGTAGACAGCCCTCGCGGGCAGTGTCCTCTCTCCTCCTTTACCAAGTCTATTGCTGTTCATGATTATTGTACTTGTTTTTTATGTATACCCTTTTCACTTGTAAAGCGCCATGTAATAACTGGCGCTATAATTTTATTAAATAATAATAAGTAACAGTTAATAAGATGCAATAATTAAAGGGAACCAATCACCAGGATTTTCATACATAAGCTAAAGCCAGTGCTATACTGGCACTATCAGGCTGATTCTATACATACAGTACCTGTAGTGGTCAGCTAGGATGTATAGGTTTTGAAATCCAAGAAAGTGAACTTTGTAAAATGAGCAGTTTCTTGAGTGACAGTTGCAATGGAGCAGATAATATATTCATAGTTATCCCCTCCCTCTGTTAGAATTAGCATAAGTATTATATAAACGACTCACTTTGTCTGTTGCAGGACCTGTGGTAAGGTCCTACCCATGTGACCTGCTATCCAACTTTGGTGGCTGAGGCCCCGCCCCTTCTGGTCACATAGGTATGACCTCACCACAGGTCCTGCTAGACAAAGTGAATCGTTTGTATAATGCTTATGCTAATTCTAACAGAGGGAGGACATAACTATGAATATATTATCTGCTCCAGTGCAACTGTCACTCAAGAAGCTGCTCATTTTACAAACTTCACTTTTTTGGATTTGAAAACCTAAACATCCGAGCTGACCACTAATGTAGATAATCAGCCTGATAGTGCAAGTATAGCACCTACTTTAGCTTATATATGAAAATCCTGGTGATTGGTTCCCTTTAAAGCAAAAATAAAAGACAACGCTGCTCGTAAGAGCTTACAATCTACAATGGGGTGAGGTGTGGATAATAAGGTACAGGGGCTTATTTACAACGACAGTCCAGCCATCTCCAAAAAATGGGAGTGTTCTGTCCCCACTTAAAGGCGACTGAAGGCGCGTAGTTATGGAATGGCGTGAGAATCTTACCTTCGTTTTTCCTATAGGTGAGGCAGACATGACCAGAGCGCTCCAGAGTTAAACATGCACATGCTGAGATGAAACAATGGTGGTTTATTTTCTCCAAAGGTTAAGAACATGCAGGAGTACAGCGGTCCAAGTACCTGGCATTGTGGTTCTCTTGTGATGCTTGTCTCTGGAGTCACTAAGGTCAGAAGACTTTTCTTCTAGCAGTTCAAATAAGGGATTGCTTCTCACAATCTCTGACTGGTAACTGAACATGCCAGAAAGTGATGTAAGAGGAGCAGCAGACACTCCCATGGCCTGGACAAAAAGAAACAAAGGAGCCGAAAAGGTCTGACCAGTAGATGGCAGCAGAGACAAGCATGAAAAACATTAAATAACAGTTTTAACTAAAACAAATAGGAACAGCACACTCCCCGTCTGAAATTCACTTTGGGGATTTCACTATTGAGTCCATAATATAACCTGAAAGGAAAGGCACGTTAAATGCAAAACAAACTCAACTGAGTCCAAAACAAGAAGGATGGCTCAAAGTTCAGGTCCGGTAGCGTTCATCCCGTAGGGACGCTCTCTATGGGTAACAGCAGAATAAGTTCGTGGATTGACCTCGCAAAGGTCTTCTTCTCACCTTTCCTGATGACCTTTAGCTCCACCTTCCGAACATTGCCATCCTGGCTAGGCAGTACCCTAGTAATCAGTCCCATAGGCCAGTCAGTCCTTTCTGTGGTCTGGTCTTTCATGAGGACTAGGTCTCCTTCTTTGAGGGTCGGCTTGGGATGTCGCCACTTCTTTCTTCCTTGAACAATGGTGAGGTATTCCTTCCTCCATCAGTTCTAGAAGTAGTCAGCCAAGTATTGAACCCGTTTCCAGTGTTTTTGATAAGTGTTCGCGTGGGTGAACTCTCCACCGGCCATTACCGCGTTGTCAGTTTTTTGGGTAATAAGAATAGTAGGAGTCAATATGGTTGGTGTTTCTGGATCCATGGTCACTGGCAAAAGGGGTCTTGAATTGATAATGGCTGAGACTTCAGCTAAAAGAGTGACTAGAGTCTTATGTGTGAGTTTTGAGGAATTGACATCCATTAGCATGGAGTTCAAGATGTTGCGTGAAATCCCGATGATCCTCTCCCAGGAGCCTCCTATGTGAGAACTGTGAGGGGGGATTGAAGATCCAGGTGCAACCTTTCTCTGCCAGCTGATCTTGGATAGGATTGGTGTCGATGTTCAGTTCTCTACATGCACCGACGAAGTTGCTTCCACGGTCAGACCTCAGCTGTTTCACTGGTCCTCTGATGGCAAGGAAGCTTCTCAAGGCATTAATTAGGCTGGAGGTATCCATGGACTCTAACACCTCAATGTGAACGGCTCGAACACTCATGCAGGTGAATAACAGCCAACCGCTTACTGTTTGCTTGGCCGCCGCGAGTTCTGCGTGTGGACACCATCCATGGTCCGAAAACGTCTAGGCCCACGTAGGTGAAAGGTGGCTCTGTAGAAAGTCTGTCTGTAGGCAAGTCAGTCATTTGTTGGTACAGTTGTTTTCCTCTCGCTTTACGACAGTGCACACAATCGTGTAGTAATTGTGCTACACGTCTCTTCATCCCAATAATCCAGAGGCCTGCAGACCGTAAAGCGCCCTCTGTAATTTGCCTGCCTTGGTGTTCAGTCTTTTCATGGTGGTGTTGGATCAGCAAGACTGTAACATGGTGTTTGTTGGGAATGATGAGAGGATTTTGTTCTGCAACTCCAAGATGAGCCTGATTTAAACGACCACCAACTCTCAGTAAGCCGAAACTGTCGATGACTGGGTTTAAATTGGCGAGGGAGCTTCTTAATGGAATCTGCTGTTTGTTGTATAAACACTTCCATTCTATGGGAAATTCACTCTGTTGGAGGTGGCGTATTATGAGGGACTCGCTATGGGAGATGTCCTCAGCAGAAAGGGTTTTGAGGCAGACATGCCAGCGATGACAGTCTTTGTTTTTAAGGTCAGTACGATAGCATCTGGCGATATGTACTAACCTAGCGACAGTCCTGACGAGCCTCATCCAGCTGGAGAAACGTTCAAAATGTTGGCAACTGAGGTTGGAAGTTATTTCTGCACTGATGGCCAGGGTATTGACTTCAGCTCGGACATCTGGATCATTGTCTGGATCTAGGATGCTGAAGGCTTCCTGGACACCTTCTTCTGACTGTCTCAGCAGGAACTCTGGACCTGTAAGCCAAGAAGAGTTAGCAAAAGAACTTATAGACATAGGTCTAGTGGTGTGATCTGCTGGATTCAGTTTGGTTGGTACAGGTTCTGCTAGGTTGTTGCAGACTTCCTTGTCCATAAAGGCGACGCTGTGTTCTCTCATTTCAGGCTTGCTGTTCATGAAACGCTGAAGAGAGTTACACCTAGTCTGAGCTTGATCTCGATTGTTTGGGAGTCTTACCCTGGTAGATCAGAAGGGTAATGGAGAGACCCAGTGGTTGGTTTTGTCTTTAGAAAACTCACAGTCCATTATTTTGATGAATTCTCTGTCCTACTTTATCGTCGTCCTTGGTTGTGTGAAAGACTGATCTTCCCAAGTTGTCGATATGCAGAGAAGAAGCGATGTCAGGTAGCTGTATTGTGTCTGGAGACTTCTCTTTCACTCCATAGTGATGAGGACATGGCTTTAGGCAGGTTGTGCGCCCATCTCCATGCATGTAAGTCTTGAAGGAATCAATTTCTGATCGATCAGCGTACACATTTCCTATGACACCCATCCCAAGTCCGGTCTCTGGGCGTATGGTGCATAGTCAGGCCCATTACACTGCTGTCGCACCTTGTGTACCCTTAGATTGTCTCTGCCGAGCAGGAGTAGAATCTCTGCGTTATTGTCCAGAGGTGGGATAACACTAGCGAGGTGTCATAGGTGTGGTTGATGAAATGCAGCTTCTGGGGTAGGAATTTCATTCCTGTGGCTGGGTATTTGGTCACATTCAAGGAGCGTTGGTAGAGGCATTTCAGTCTTCCCATTGATAGGAGAAGCAATGAATCCCTGGGCTCTTCTGCCGCTAGTCTCTATGCGACCCGAGCAGGTGTTCAAGGTGTAGGGTTCTGATGGTCCATTAATTCCGAAGGCTTCAAAGAAATTGGTTCCTGCCAGGGACCGGTTGCTTTGGTCATCTATGATGGCATACACCTTCATTGCCTTTTCTGGATGTCCCTCGGGATAAACCTTGATGAGGCATATTCGGGCATAACATTACTGCATTTGGCCCTCTCCACATACCTCTGAGCATATGCAGGAGATGGCTGTGGTGGTGTCAGTCTGATTCTTAGACTCCCCACCATGACTTGGAGTGGGAGCGGTGGTGACTGCAGCCGGTGTGTCTCTAGCTAGCTGGGTTGGGTGCATGGCTGAAACGTGTTTTTCACTATGACACTCCTCACACTTGACGATGGATTTACAGTCCTTGGCCATGTGCTCAAGTGATGCGCAGCATTTGAAACAGATCCCAAGCTCTGTGAGGACTTTCTTGCGCTCCTGTAGGGTATTGGATCTAAACCCTCTGCACTTGTTCAGTGAGTGCGGTTTTTTATGGATGGGACATTCTCGATTGAAAGACTTATCGCGTGATGAGATGGTGTTCTGTTTATCTGTGGGTGTTGCAGGTGATGGTAGCTCAGTCTTCCTAAAACTCACAGTGTTTTTAATGTCTCTGCGTTTGTGTATGGCACCTTCATACCTTGATGATGATGTTGTTGCAGCTGCCAAAGTGTTGAACTCTAGGAAGGCGAGGCTAGGGTCGTTCCTCATCTGGGCCTGCTCGTCGATGAACCTGCAGAAGTGAATAAATGGGGGAAAGGTGACGTCTTGCACTCTTTTGTACTTTGAGACTGACGTTGCCCATTTCTCCTGCAGACTGTATGGCAGCTTCACCACGATTGGGTTCACTCCATGGGCTGTATCCAGGTAGCACAGCCCAGACAGACGAGGGTCTCTTTTGGCGAGCTCCAGCTCCATGAGCAGATCACTTAGGTCTTGAAGCTTGTGGACTTCTTTAAGGTTGATCTTTGGGATGTCCTGCAGTCTCTTGAATAGGGCTTTCTCTATTGCTTCTGCACTGCCAAAGGTGTGTTCCAGTCTTTGCCATGCTGTAGCGAGACCTGTTTCTGCTTGTCCCACATAGACGGTTCTGAGGCTCTTGATATGGTTTGTAGAGCCTGGGCGCAACCACTTGACCATGAGGTCGAGCTCCTGTTCTGCAGTTAAGTTGAGATTGGCGATGGCTGCCTTGAAAGTTGCTTTCCAGGCCCTGTAGCTTTCTGCACGATCATCAAATTTCGTGAGATTAGTGTTGATTAGCTCTCTGCTCACCATGAACCTGACAAATTCAGACATATCTGATTTCTCACCACTTGTTGCCACGACGACTCGTGATGCCCCTGGGGCGTATGGGCTGCCTGGCGTGAATGGATGAGATGATCCTGGGTAGAATGACGTTGCTGCAGGGTTGAGCTGTAGTTTAGCCTCTTTAGATTCTGATGACCGCTGCTTGAGCTGTGGAAGTGGGTCAGGAAGCACTGGGTTGCCATCTTGCCGTGGTGACTGTGTTTGAGAGGGCACCTCTTGGTGACTGTTATTAATTTGCTCGGGTGCTTTTGGTGGTACTGGCACTGGTAGAGGTAAGTTGGAGGTTTCGGTGTTGTCGGCTTGGACGGTACTACAAACCGGGGTTGCTACAGGTAACTGATTCAGTACATAGTCTCTTGTGCGATCAACTGGATTGTCTGTTTCCAGTGGTGGCGAGTCAGCTGGATCTTGGCTCAATGCTTGCTCAAGTAGTCTCACTTTAGCTAGCGCAACTTCCTCTTCCATCTGTGACCGAAGAATCTTTATCCGAGCCTCCGCTTCTGCCCTTTTGGCTTCTGCTTTAGCGGCTTCTGCTTTTGCAAGGGCTTCTACTTTGGCGGCTTCTGCTCTTGCAAGGGCTTCTGCTTTAGCGGCTTCTGCTTTTGCAATTGCTTCTGCCCTTTTGGCTTCTGCCCTTTTGGCTTCTTCCTCTACTTCTCTTTCTGTGAAGGAACGTCTCACCTTGGATTCTTCCGCTCTTATGCGGGCCTCTAGTATCCTGTCGCTCAGGGCTGAGCTTCTTGAGGATGATGACCCCGATGACCGAGAGGAACGTCTAGATGAGGTTGATCGGTGTGATCTAGTTTCTTGCTGGTGAGAGATACGGTGTTCGGCCTTGTCTATGGCATCTTGCACCTTGGCATCTCTTTCCTTGTCCACCTCTTCTGCCTTGCTCAGGTCTGAAAGAGCTTCATCAATTTTAGTCTTTTAAAAAGGTAATGTACCTTGTTGACAGTCTCTTGTATCTTTCATGAGCTGTGTTCAGCCGTTTGTAAGCATGCGGCATCGCCTGATGAGGATTCAAGTCTTGACATGTAATAGGTGACTCGTTCCCACTGTTCTTCCAGGTGTTCACATAGCTCATCTTTCATAGTGTGATAGTTTTCAGTGGCCTTTATCGTGGGTTTGGAAGAGCGCTTCAGTCGGGCAACTTGGTCTGCTAGAAGCATGGGATCTGCCTCCTGGGCTTCATAATGGACAGTATCAGGTTGTATTTGCTCTGTTTCAGCAGTGGGGAACTGTCTGAGGTCTTTTTCGGCCATTTTGATTTAAGGTGTACTGTCTCTTTAAGAAACTTGACTTTTGAATAGGGGTCGGAAAATTGTTGTGCAGCTCCGCAAGGACTCCCTGATGAAATTCACAAGGTGTCTTTAGCAAAACTTGGGGTTTGCAGTCCAGCAATGTGCAGTAATAAGGTATAATGTACTGCAAGTATATAGAAGGGGTATGGGAAGAGGGAAACAGCAGGTGCATAAACTGTCCCTTTACAATGCAAGCAGAGGTGATACAGGACGTGGCAGATGGGAGAGCTTCCCCTTAGGCTTGTCCAGGCATGCACTGTGCAGGCAGACTAGTGCACAAGGCTTGTTGCTAGGCAGATTACAAGGGAAGTTACAGGGTTCTTAGGGATCTGTAGTCGGGGTATTGAGCTGTTAAGCAGTCTTGTGACTGATTTGGGCTCTCAAGGAAGTTTTTGACTTTGGGCTGTTAAGTCTTCTGACTGTTCTGTCCCCACTTAAAGGCGACTGAGGGTGCGTAGTTATGGAATGGCGTGAGAATCTTACCTTCGTTTTTCCTATAGGCGAGGCAGACATGACCAGAGCGCTCCAGAGTTAAACATGCACATGCTGAGATGGAACAATGGTGGTTTCTTTTCTCCAAAGGTTAAGGACATGCAGGAGTACAGCGGTCCAAGTACCTGGCATTGTGGTTCTCTTGTGATTCTTGTCTCTGGAGCCACTAAGATCAGAAGACTTTGCTTCTAGCAGCTCAAATAAGGGGTGTTATTCTCACAATCTCTGGCTGGTAACTGAATATGCCAGGAAGTGATGCAAGAGGATCAGCAGACACTACCATGGGCCGGACAAAAGAAACAAAGGAGCCGAAAGGTCTGACCAGTAGATGGCAGCAGAGACAAGCATGAAAAACATTAAATAACAGTTTTAACTAAAACAAATAGGAACAGCACAGGGAGATAGAAAAAGGCTGCATGAACCAGTCATCAGCCAATCTTTGAAATAGTTTGGGTACAGTGGAGTTTGAGGGAGAATTAATGTTCTGAGATTAGGGAAGGTGAGAGGCCATCCTAAAAAGATGTGTGTTAAGGAGCGTCTGAAGCTGTGCAAATTGTGGATCGTCTTAGTTTCTTGGTGTAAAGCATTCCAGAATATTGGTGCAGCTTGGGAGAAGTCTTGGAGTCGGGAATGGGAGGTTCGGATTAGTGTGGATGTTAGTCAAAAGTTGTTTGTGGAGCATAGAGAATGGGTTAGGTGTTAGAGGTGAGCGTGGAGATGTAGGGGGGAGCCATGTTGTGAGAGCTTTATGGGTGAAAACAAGCAATTTAAACTTGATCCTATGATGTATGGGCAACCAGTGCAATGACTGGCACAGCGCAGAAGCATCCAAGTAACGATTAGCCAGATAGGTGTCCCTGACTGCTGCATTAAGGATGGACTGGAGAGGGGAAAGTCTACTTAGGGGAAGGCCAATTAATAGAGAGTAATAGTAATTAAGGCGGGAGTGGATCAGGGCCACGGTGAGGGTTTTTGTTGTTTCCATGGTGAGAAAGGGGCGGATTCTAGAGATGTTCTTGAGGTGTAAGCGACAGGAGCGGGCAAGAAATAGTATATAGGAGGTGAAGGAGAGATCAGTGTCAAGTATAACACCCAGACAGCGGGCCTGCTGCATAGGATTTATCCTGGTGCCGCACACAGAGAGGGAGTGCACTTCTATGGAGACAAGGCTGGTGCGTCCATGTTTTCCTACTGCCTTTAACTCCTTCGCGACTTGTCGATTTTGCATTTTTGCCCTTTTGTTTTTTCCCTCTCTTTCTTTCAAGAGCCATAACGTTTTTAGTTTTCGCTACACATGGCCGTTACACGGGCTTGTTAGTTGCAGGACAAGTTCTGTATTTGAATGACTCCATTGGTTTTTTTCCCATTCAATGTACTGGAAAATGGGAAAAAAAACATGAAATTGAGGTTAAACTGCACAAAAAAAAAAAATTCTCCAATTGTTTTTTGGGCTTTGTTTCTTTACTGAGTGCAGGCAAAACAATAAAAAGGGGTGTTTTTTTATGTATTTGGTGAAATTAAAAATTGAGAAATTAATTTAAGAAAAAAAGAAAAAGGTGAAAAGGGGAAAAGTAAACCAACAGACACCAAGTAATACATACATATACCAGTCCAGCTTTTAAAGGAAATAGCCAAATAATAATAATGAACCTATTTTGAGAGCAACATCATGTAGAGACAGAGACCCTGATTCATGCGATGTGTCCCTTACTGGGCTGCTTGCTGTAGTTTTGATAAAATCACAGTTTCATTAGCAGGGGATTATCAATGAAGGACTAGTAAACAAGCTGCCAGGTAGTCCTTCATATTCATGAGCTCTGTATAACCCCGCCCAGCTTTCTGCTTATGAACAGTGTTCATAGAGACCTGTCAATCAGTGATGTGGAGTTATACAAAGCTCAGTATACACAGAAAGTGGCGAATCAGTGGTGTTATGTGGGGTTATAAAGAACTCAGTGTACACAAAAAGCTGCCAATCATTGACGTGGGAGGGGTTATACAGGGCTCAGCATTCAGAGAATCTACAGCAGTGTTTTTATGAAAATGTCAGCAAGCAGCAAAGTAAAATATTGCTGGAATCAGGGTCTCCGCCCCTACATCATGCAACTCTCTGATGGGGCAGCAAAAATCTGATCTCTGCTCTTCTCATGTAAAGTATTTCTGATCCCTGGAATATATTAATAAAGGTGTTCACCAAAGGCTTGTGAAATGCATGTGGCCGCACTGGCAATATCACGTTTGAACTGTGCAGATACACTACAGCCCACTGGGCAAAAGGGGTCCACAACATCCTAAAAACTATAGCGCTCCCAACTGTCCCCATGATAGTATGGAAATGTTTGTGGTGATAGTTTCCATCTATGGCTCAACAAACTAAAGGTTCTCCTTCCGTCCAGCTGCTAATTATCTGTATTCTCCATATGCTTAAATACTCCCTTCTTCCTTGGACTTGTGCTGGTGATATTATTCAGTTCATTCTAGCTCTCGATGCCAGCAGGTGGCTTGTACTCATCTGTGCTATTGTTGCTGAAACTTTGCTGAACTTCTACCTGAGTCATCTGTGGATAAGTAGTTCATGCATTTTCCCCCTGTGTGTCCTCCTTGTGTCATCTATAGTGATTAGTGGGGTTGACGAAGAGCTCATCCCACCTTTTCCCTATTTAGGGTCCAGTGTCGTGGGCGGGGAGGGGACGCTGTGCTCACCACGCTCGGGTCCGGCACTGCTGCTGCTTCGCTTGCTGCTCGGTGGCTCGAGCGGTGGGCCGGATCCGGCGACTCGAGCGGCGCTCCTCGCCCGTGAGTGAAAAGGGGAGTGGTTTGGGGGATTTATTGTCCGTGACGCCACCCACGGTTGTGGTGAGGTTGTGACACCACCGCTGCTCTGGACGGGGATCCCGGGAGCGATGACAGGGAGCAGCTTAGATGTTGTTTTTCCCCTTCGTGGGTGGGGGGGAGTTGGTTGTCCCGGGGCCCGGTGAGGGAGGAATGGCAGGTGGGTTACGGGGCCTGGTGATGTGCAGGGTCGCGGGCGCAGCGCGGTGCCGCACGGCACGGTGGTACTCACTCAGCCAATGATGAATGCAAAGTCTCCGGTAAAACAAACGGCTGGATGGACGGGTCCCACAGACAGCTGCGGTGGTTCTTCCCCCAGTAGGTTGGCGGTGACTGCCTTTCCCTGCACCTGTGTTATGTTCTCGGTTCTGATGGCTTCCCACCGGCAACCTGCTCCCCAGCTTGGATGGATGCTGAGGGAGCCCCTGTTGCCCGCAGGCTCTGGCCCTGGGAACTGTAGCCTTGGCGGTGACTGTATTTCCCTTCACGGTTTGAGCGGTTGCCTTCAATCGGGTCTTGACTGCTGGGAAACCCCGGAGGTTCCCTTCGCTAACGGATTTGACCAGTTTTACGGCGACTCCAAGCCTGGTCGGGGTCCGTAGGCCCTGCCGAATGGTGCTGGCTTCTCTTCGCTCCCCGATCCGGTACCGGTGGGCCACCGCCCGTCCCCGGTCCTTACGGTTCACGTCAATCAGCCCCTCCTGCAGACGGTCACCGCCGTCTGCCAACCTTGTTGTATGTGCCCGGGCCACGCACCCGGACACTGTCAGTCTGCTCCACTACCACTTCACTCTTCAACTCTCCAACTCCTCTGTCTTCCTTTTCCCGCCTCCAGGACTGTGAACTCCTTGGTGGGTGGGGCCAACCGCCTGGCTCCACCCCCTGGTGTGGACATCAGCCCCTGGAGGGAGGCAACAAGGATTTTTGTCTGACTTTGATGTACCTAGCCGGGGTGTGGGGTGTGTTGTTGCAGTTCCTGTGACGTCCTGGCTTGTCCAGGGCGCCACATTCCCCCTTAGTAAAATGCAGACCGTCTGCGGGCTGCCCGTCCATCACCGGTTTTATTTTTGTTAACTACAAAAGAGTAAAAACATTTAAAACACAAGCATTTTTAGTCAAAGTTCCCATAACGGGAGGCACATTCTTAAACATTGCTAACGGTATATGTTTATTAAACGGTACGGCTTCCGCTCTTCTCCCCCTCCCAAACAACCTGGCCCTGATGCTGCCCCTAAGAAGTGGGCAGCACCCCTTGACCCCAGTCCAGAACCAAGTTGCCCGAGCAGGTACGGTCTCTTTCAGGGAACCCGCGTCCATGGGGACCCCTGAACCCCCGGAGGATTGCCACCGGTTACGGTAGTGTCGGGCCTGGGCCATCCCTTTCCTCCAGGCCCATCCTCCAAATCTGCCTCTCCGGAGGCGGTAACGGTTTAAGCCAAATATTTACATCCCACAAGTTTGTGGTTGCCCTGCAAGTTCTCAGGCTTGTCCGTAAGCAGTTCCTTACGCAACTGTTGCAGAAAGTCCCTACGGGGACTAGTTGCTTGCAACGGACGGTTCAATCGCGGTTCCAATCAGATAAACTTCTTCGGTTGATTCAATCTTATCATTCAAACTCTTTTAACACGGTACTGGTCGTCTCAACGGGGACAACTTGCAGCGGGCCTCCGCTGAAATCACTCTGACTCTTCCGCTGAGGTGGCCTCATCCTCTGCTACTAACATTTCGAACATGCAGTGACAGGCCTTGGGAGAGGGGTGCCCGGTATCCATTTCCACCGGTGCGGGGGCTATAGAAAACCACCGGCCCTCCTTCGTAGCGGAGGCGCTCACTCGCCTTCTCGGATTCAGAGGTGGGCTCGGCGCCGGGGCCGGAGTCATTATCATCTGTCCCTGCGCCAGGCGGGTTGCCACCAGCTGCCGCAGTCTACGGGTTTCCGGCACTCAGCACATCAGGTTCTACTGTTGTAGCACAGGGCAGCAGGTCAGGTCGGTCAACACTGAGGCGCTCCATGGGCAATGGCAGGGACGATACGAGGGCCGAGACCGGACCGGGCCCCCCAGCCGCAGTGGCTGGTCCTTGTGGGACATGGAGGCGTGGGTCACTCACCGGCTCCGTCACGTCGGCTCCCATCTCATACATCGGGGCAGTCGCAACCAGCGTTTCCACCTCATTGGTCCACTGCTCCATCATGAGGTATATCTGATTCTATTGGCGTTGGTTGAATTCAATTACTCTGGCCTTCATCCACGCCACGGTCCCGGGCTCGGGCACAGAACCTGGCGCGATCCCTGCCGGGGCCTCTGATACATCTTCGTTAAGGGGCCGCGGCCTTGGCGGCTCCCAGAGGAGCGGTTCAGGGCGGTCACGGGCTTCTGCTGCAGGTCGGTCCGCCAGGGCGGATTGGCAGGGTACCGCTACCGATGGTGGTGGTTGCGGGCCTAGTGACGGGGCAGCAGCAGCCAACACGGGTAGCGGGGGAGGTAGCAGGGCGAGCGGGTGTAGACCGGGCCCCTCGGCCGTGTTGACCAACCCACTAGGGGTACAGTGGCGTGGGTCACTTACCCGCTCTTCCAGAACTCCCTCCACCTCGGGTCTCCGTATGGCCGCCACCACCTCCGCCATGTCGGCCTCCCACTCCTCCAAGAGGAGCTGCACACGGATCTGCAGCCGTTGTTGTAGCTGAGCGGTCCGGACCTCCACCCACGCCGCGGTCCCGGGCGCAGGGGCTACGGCTACGGTGCTGCGGGACGGTTGGTGCATCGCTGCGGCGGCCTCTTCCAGGAACCAAAAGATGGCCGCAGGGTCCTAGCGTCCCTGCTTTTATAGCCGCGGGCTACATGCGGCCAGACGCAATCCGTCCCCCTTAGTCATTTTCCGGCTCCTCCTCTACAGGGGCGGGGTTTCGGCTTTCGCGCCTCCACTGCTCGAGGAGACGCTCGAGCGGGGACTTTTCGCTCCCAAAATGGCGGCTTCTCAAAATGTTCGTCCGGACACCTCCGGCGGTCACAAGGCACACCTCTACCAGACGGCAGAGCGGTAAGATCCTGTTCGTGACGCCAAGTTGTCACGGGCGGGGAGGGGACGCTGCGCTCACTACGCTCGGATCCGGCACTGCTGCTGCTTCGCTTGCTGCTCGGTGGCTCGAGTGGTGGGCCGGATCCAGGGACTCGAGCGGCGCTCCTCTCCCGTGAGTGAAAAGGGGAATGGTTTTGGGGGTTTATTGTCTGTGACGCCACCCACGGTTGTGGTGAGGTTGTGACACCACCGCTGCTCTGGACGGGTATCCCGGGAGCGATGACAGGGAGCAGCTTAGATGTTGTTTTTCCCCTTCGTGGGTGGGGGGGGGGGTTGGTTGTCCCGGGGCCCGGTGAGGGAGGAATGGCAGGTGGGTTACGGGGCCTGGTGAGGTGCAGGGTCGCGGGGGCAGCGCGGTGCCGCACAGCACGGTGGTACTCACTCAGCCAATGATGAATGCAAAGTCTCCGGTAAAACAAACGACTGGATGGACGGGTCCCACAGACGGCTGCGGTGGTTCTTCCCCCGGTAGGTTGGCGGTGACTGCCTTTCCCTGCACCTGTGTTATGTTCTCGGTTCTGATGGCTTCCCACCGGTAACCCGCTCCCCAGCTTGGATGGATGCTGAGGGAGCCCCTTTTGCCCGCAGGCTCTGGCCCTGGGAACTGTAGCCTTGGCGGTGACTGTATTTTCCTTCACGGTTTGAGCGGTTGCCTTCAATCGGGTCTTGACTGCTGGGAAACCTTGGAGGTTCCCTTCGGTAACAGATTTGACCGGTTTTACGGTGACTCCAAGCCTGGTCGGGGTCCGTAGGCCCTGCCGAATGGTGCTGGCTTCTCTTCGCTCCCCGATCCGGTACCGGCGGGCCATCGCCCGCACCCGGTCCTTACAGTTCACGTCAATCAGCCCCTCCTGCAGACGGTCACCACCGTCTGCCAACCTTGCTGTATGTGCCCGGGCTACGCACCCGGACACGGTCAGTCTGCTCCACTACCACTTCACTCTTCAACTCTCCAACTCCTCTGTCTTCCTTTTCCCGCCTCCAGGACTGTGAACTCCTCGGTGGGTGAGGCCAACTGCCTGGCTCAACCCCCTGGTGTGGACATCAGCCCCTGGAGGGAGGCAACAAGGATTTTTGTCTGACTTTGATGTGCCTAGCCGGGGTGTGGGGTGTGTTGTTGCAGTTCCTGTGACGTCCTGGCTTGTCCAGGGCGCCACACCAGCACTAGGTATACCTAGGGTCAGGTATCCAGCTCGGTGCTTAGATGTGGAAACTATCTAGGGCAGTGAGGGACCCCAGGGACCAGCGGTAGTTTTGGTCAGGGGTCACCTTCTCCCCTTCCCTAGACGCAGGGTTCCACTTCCCTTTCGCCATTTGCTTGGTACTCCCCATACATAGTGACACATATGCCCTACGCTGTGAGACAAGTGGGCACTGGTAGATCATTTGCTGTTGTTTTTTTAACATTTTGTTTTGTCTTATTTTCCTTTTTGTTTGGGCAGATTTCGTACCAAACTCATCAAAATATTGCAAAATGTTGTTATGACTGAGCCCTTACACACACACACACGGGGAGAGAGAGAGAGTTGCTTTCGGTGGCCACACAGGCAATTTTTGCCGGATCCGTTGTATGACGGATGAAACGTGAGGCCATGCGTTGCACTCCTGCGCTAATACAAGTCTATGAGAAAAAAAACAGATCAGGCGCCGGATCCGTTTTTTCCCAATTCGCCGGATTGCGCCAGATGGCCAAAACCTGATGTGTGAAAGAGGCCTAAAGCTGACTATGTGTTGTCACTGCCTGCTCACAGAAATTGGCACCTTAAAGTTACGCAATGGCACACTCACACAACATTGGCTGGCCCTGAATTTCCTTAACTTTGCCTTAAAATATAAACTAAAGCACTAATACACATAAAAGAAGTTCACACAGGCAGAGGGTGAGCTACAGGGCTAAAGAAGCAATCACACAGTGGTACAGAGAAGAGAAAGGAAACTGAAAGAAACCCCAAAAGACTTACATAATAAGTGAAACCCCTCTAAATCCCAAAGGAAACAATGGGAGATTGCTGGAAAGTGAAAGACAAGCAAACTGCAGGGAAAAGTGATTATCCTAAACCGAGGAGCAAGGACTCCAAACATCCATCAACTCTGGAATTCAGCCAGCACTGAATGCATGTGTGACGCCCCTGACTCTATCAGGGTGTCACAGGGAACTGCACCCCTGTCTCTTATGGTGCAGAACCCACCCTCCATGGTTCTGGGTTCCTACACACTGGTATTGCTTCCATCAGCACTCAAAGCTTAACCACACCTCCCACCACACCCCGTCAGGCACACCAGTGGGTGGTCTAGCTGGAAAAGGGCCACCCGCCTAGGGGTCAGGCAGACTGGTGGGAGGGAGGAAGTCAGTTCAGTAGTAGCCCTCAGAGAGTGAGGAGCTGAGGGAGTTGTAGCTCCCTGTGTGACCTTGGTTGGGTCGCAGATGTGGGTCTGGGACCAGAGGAGTCAGAGCCCCCGTCACAGGGTATTGGAAAAAAGTGTACTGACTTAGTTTTGGAGAACGGTCGGCACCAGAAAGTCCAGTAACCGGACCGGTACCGGGCACGGCGGGGTACAGGACCCTAGATCAGGGAGTACCTTCACGCAACCTGGTAATTCACCTGTGGAGGATAGTCTCTTTCCCCAAGAGCTCAGAGATTGAAGGCATCAGCAGTGGGGATAGGGCTTTCCAGCTTATGCAACGTACTGAAATCCCAAGTGTCAGCCATCAAGAGCACAGCTCCACTATTTCAATATAGGGAGCGGGACCCTGACAGCTTCAGGCTGACAGGTCACTTAGGAACTTCTACACTTGTGCAAGGAGGCAAGCTCCGGACTACCTAGCAGTACCAGTGGGGACGGACACCCCGACAGGCTCCCCAAATTGGCAGCAGTACCCTGAGATTTGGTTTACTCCTGTGTCAGAGTCTGCTTAATGATTGCACCAACATCTTCACAGGCTGAGTGAGTACGCTGCCCTCCCTGCATCCTGCCTGCCCGCATAGCCTGCACAACGCTATCCGCCACATATCTCCATAATCCCAGGGCCTCCCCTACCTGTGGAGGGATCACCATATGGCTGTCTCATTTCATCTCCCTTGAGTACTCCCATCAGCAGCGGCGGTACTCCCCTTAACGCGAACCACGGGTGGCGACACGAACTCTCCCTTGTAAATATTTCCCTTTTTAATTGAGTGGCCGCTGAGCCCCGGGTCCGGGGACCCTCGGGCCACAGTAAACATCCATCAACTTTGGAATACAGCCAGCACTGAATGCATGAACATGGAGATTACAAATAGACCCTACGAAGATGTGATAGGGCAAACCAAACAAGAAAGTGAACAGACCTGAGTAGAAATAACACAAAGGTAAAGGAAAGACAAGAGAACTAACATCAGTTGGACCAAGACAAAACATACTGTCGTGCAATGGATAGGAAAACCAAACACACAATCAGAGGTCACCAGATCAAGCCCTGGAGTCGAGCAATGAGAAATATTTGATGACTTTTGTGCAAATTCAAAAATGCTTTGTTTTTGGATTATTTTGCTTGTTTTGTGATCATTTTAAGTTAAACGTTCTTTTAAACGACCTTTTAAAAAAAATAGTGCACATTGGTCTCCAACTGCACAAAAAAAAAATATAACTACAGACAATATACCAGGCGGCGACGAGTGACATCCATTCAGGCAAAACCAGGTGGCAACATTTTAAAAAGTGGGAAACTGCAAGTTACATTACAACATCTAGAACCGATTAAACAGACCCAAATTTAAAGACAAGAAAGTGGCAAAGCCAAAGAGCCCAAAGGGAATCTGTCAGAAGGTTTTTGTTATATAATCTGAGAGCAGGATAATGTATGGGGTAGAGATCCTAAATTCCAGGGATATGTCACTTAAAACACTGTGTGCGGTAGTTTCAGTGCAATCAGTGTTTGATCAGAAGGAGATTATCATGGCAGGATTAAAGGGAAAGGGATTAATCCCAAGCAGAGAAGAAGAAAATGTTAGGGAGCAGTTTGTGCAGCCAAACGTTAGGACCTTCTACAGTCAGACACCACAGGACTGTCTGTCAAGTGTGACACACTCATGACAGGGAAGTAGGAGGATTGCTGTTACTGACAAGCCACAATAGAGGTGAGGGGTAATTTTAACAGCCACAATACAGGTGAGGTTACAATATAACGAGGGGCATTGGGACTTTATGTCAAGGCGCAGTGTGAGGGGACTAATATGGATACGGGCAGTTTCGAGAGGTGATAGTATGGAGAGGCTCAGTGTGGGAGGGACATTACGGAGAGTAGCTGTGTGAGGGTAGGAGGATATTATTGAGAGGCTCATTGTGTGGAGGATATTATGGAGAAGGGCTGTGTGAAGGGAAGGGAATATTATGGAGAGGCTCTGTAAAGTGGGATATTTTTGAGAGGGACTATGTTTGGGATGGGGATATTATAAAGAGGCTCCGTATGGAGGGGACAGTATGGAGAGGGGCAATGTGGGGGCTATATTAAGGAGAATGGCTGTGTAAGGGGACTTTATGGAGAAACTTATTTTAATGCCTGCCTGGATCAACAGACTCAGGGGGGATGTAATGGATAGACTAGAGGGAAGCCACTCACCAAGCAGGACCCCCAGAACCCTGAAACCCTTTAACCCCTATACAGGGATTTGGAATTACACAGGGCCCTGGAGATCACTACCTGTGGAAGGCAGCAGTCCGAGAGAGTAGTAGTCAGGCAGGGTCAAACCAGGAATAGCAGAACAGGGACAGAATCGGCAGGCAAGGACGTAATCAGAAAACGGAGCAGAGGTCAAATCCACATCGGGAAGCGAGGTACAAAAACAGCAGGCAGAAGGGTAGTCAGAAAACACACAGAAGTCAGCACACAGGAATCACAAAACAGAATAGGGCGGACCAGGAGCCAGGAAATCAGAATTATCTCTGGCAGTGGTCATGTCACAGGAGGGAGAATAAGAAGGGTGTGGTGTCTTCCCATTGGCTGTAGCTGAATGCTAGCAACTTCAGCTGGAAGACACATGCCACCCACAGTCAGCCAGCGGTACTGCAGATCCCAAGATAACCCAGCCCAGTGAATGATCGGAGCCTGCGCCCACCGGTGCCGCAGGTATCGACTCCTCTCCCATCACCAGCACCATCCACGGCAGGAACACGGCGTCGCCTGGCGACCGGAGCAGAAGTCGCTGGAGCAGATTCCTTCCGGCAGTGACGTAACACTTATAGTATGTAAATGGGGCAGTATGGTGGATATTTTGTGTAGGAAGCACAGTTAGGGGCAGTTATTTATTCAGGGGTGAAGCATGGGAGATATATTTATAGGCCTGTATAATGATGATTTTATTTTTAAGGACAATGTGTTGGGATGTGCTGCTCAGGAGAGGGAAGTCTGCATAGATGAGCTCTGGGCATGAAATCTCATCATGGCATCTGTACTACGAGGAGACAAAAGGGACGGAAATTACTTCAATCAAAGATGTCATAAACTATAAGGTATTTTTTTTTCTTGTGATACGGACTATATGTCATAAGTACTGTGGTTCCTGTATGGTCCACTGTCTAATGATAGCTGGTAACAACAACTCCCAGTATCTCCATACAATTTTAAAGGACATGCTAGGAATTGTAGGTTTAAGCAATACATGTATGGTGCTGACATAATTTATTGCTGTACTATGCTTAATGCTGTATATATGTACTCATAGTGGTTGTAGCGCTGGATGCATATAGTGATGATTGTTCTGATGCTGAATTCCTGTATTGACATGGTTCTGGTGCTGCATTCATGTACTAATGGTGGTTCTGGTGCTGCATTCATGTACTAATGGTTGTTCTGGTGCTGCAATCTGGGACTGATAGTGGTTTTGACATTGCATTCATATACTGACTGTGGTTCTGGCTTTGCATTCATGCACTGACAGTGGTTCTGGCGCTGCATTCTGGTACTTGAGGTCATTTTGCTGCATTCATGTACTGACAGTGCTTCTTGCACTGCATTCATGTACTGATGTTGGTCTGATGCTGCATTCATGTACTGATGGTAGTTCTGGTGCCGCATTCATTTACTGATGGTGGTTCTGATCTTCTACACATGTAGCAATCCATAACGTGCTTCATGGCTATGTTAAAGCTTATTCTCAAATCTTAAGTTTTGAGTATTTTAATGAGGAGGCGTTTGTGAGCTTCTGTTCCAAAAATCAGTTTAAGTGTTTGTTCACAGTGCTTTTCTTTTTAGCAGAAACTGAACAGAATATCTCCAAATCTTCAAATACTTAAAACTTGGTTAATGTGATGTATTAATGGTTGTTCTGATAATGTATTAATGTAAGCACAGGTCACGATTCACCTTTGGCTCTGTTCCTTGCAGAGTCATTGGGTTTTTGTCTATTGCTCGGTTGTTTATATTCCCCAAGTCCTTGCCGGTGGGCGGGGCTTGTTTGGTGCCTCGTTCCGGTAGTTGCCTTGCTTTATCTTTAGGCTGTTTCCACTGGAACTTCACCAGTGATCGTTCCTGCTCTGCAGTGTACGCTTCTGGTTCATTCTAATCCTCGTCCCGCTACCCCAACTTCTCTCCCTGTCCACCGCTCCGTCCATCTTGTCCATGCTCCCTGACTTCCTAACCGTCTGCTTGTCTTGTTCCTTCAGTCCCGCTTCCCCCCTTTTGTACTGACATTTTCCTTTGACTTCTGACCCTGGATTGCTCTCTGACTAGAGTTCTGCTCCCCATCTGTATCTGACGTTACCTCCCGACTACTGACCTTAGGCTTCCATGTGACTTCAGCTCTCTTCTTCCTCCTTTGCACTGACGTTACCTCCCGGCTCTGACTCTCGGCGTGTACAACCATTCTGCTACCTCCCCGTCTAGATACTGGTGACATCTAGTGGGCAGACGCCTCTTTCTTTACACCTAGGAGCTCTACATCTCTCCTGTGTACCTGCGCCCCCCGGTGGTAGCATTACAGCACCCCTTTTCATTTATTTGCGGCCCTTGGAATTGATCCAATATGGCAATGTGGCCATTGAACAAAAAAATGTTGTGCACCCCTACCGTATATTAAAGAGGAACCATATGGCAGAATATGGGACTTTACAGCCTCCACGTTTGCTGTTGTGCCATAAAGATGAATTCTGATTCTTATGTAAGTAGCATAGGTGGGACCCATGTAGAATTAATAATTAAAATGTGCTGAAAATACAATGAGCCTCAGTTTAACAAAACATTATACTAAGCTATGAGGGTTTATGTATAATTATGTGAAATCTGCTAAAAAAAAAAAAAAAAATTACTCAAAGGAAAAAAAAAAAATTGGATTCTGGAAAGTTGAAAATGAATCTTAGCTGACAGAAAAATAAAATAGTGAAAGATATAAATAGAGGGATTAAAGTTGATTTGTGTAACGATTTCATAAACCTCTCTCAATGAAAACAATGAATCATAACTTAATTTCCTTCCAAAGGATCACAATTAAATCTGGTGAGCCAAGGGGTGGTTTCCAGCGTGTAGGAAATGAACTCTTACGTTCCAGCGCATTCACTTCACACTAAATTTGTCTTGTTCCTCGCTCCCTAGTAAACAGTAGTCAGGAAGCAGGATATATAAAAAATAGTTTCACCGGGAGATGTAGGTGTTAGAGTACGGAAGTTACATAATACAAACTTGAATATCCTTCGAATAAATCTCTGCTGTGGACTCTATTAAAATCCACCAATTAATCTATAATTTTTTGTAGAGTCGACCCTCCGTAAATGTTATTCTTATATTGAATAATGCCGTGATTTATGAAAACGGGGCTTCTTAGACATATTCATCCTTTCTAGAGGGTGGAAAACTTTCATTTAGAATTTAATGTGAATTGTAGAAAACACCAAGAAAATGTGATATGTCGAAAATGATGAGGATTTCGCAATAGAAAGCCTGGCACGATCCTTAAAAGATTAACACTTAGATTCCTTCAGGGCTCTTCTAGTTTAGCATGAAGAAGTTCAGAAAATCCAACACTAGAAGAACTGGAAGTGTTAAGACTTGAGTCGGAGTGGTAAGAGGTGGTGGCCCACACATCAATGAGGTGATGCACCCCTTTTTCGTCTTATGCTAGGATTCTTCTGAGTTTTCAACTCATGGCCTGAAGTTCATAGCTGGTAAGATTGGGTAATTGTCACACAGAGTTTTGCATAAACTTCCCCGACTATCATGTCGGCGTTGGATTCCTGATGGTTTCTCTGGTGTCTGGGATTAACACAGTAAGGGGTACTTTGCACGCTGCGACATCACTAGCCGATGATAGCGATGCCGAGTGCGATAGCACTCGCCCCCGTCGCACATGCGATATCTTGTGATAGCTGCCGTAGCGAACATTATCGCTACGGCAGCTTCACACGCACTTACCTGCCCTGCGACGTCGCTCTGGCCGGTGACCCGCCTCCTTCCTAAGGGGGCGGGTCATGCAGCGTCACAGCGTCGTCACACGGCAGGCAGCCAATAGAAGCGGGTGGTCGGAGATGAGTGGGATGTAAACATCCCGCCCACTTTCTCCCTTCCGCGTTGCCGGTGGATGGCGGGCACAGGTAAGGAGATGTTTGTCGGTCCTGCGGCTTCACACACAGCGATGTGTGGAGCTGCAGGAACGACAAACAACATCGTACCTGCGGACGCACCGACATTATGAAAATTAACGACGTGACACAGATCAGCGATTTTTGACTGTTTCACGCTCGTTCATCTCCTCTTCTAGGCTTTACACATTGCGACGTCGTTACTGGCACCGTATGTGCGTCACTTTCGATTTGACCCCAACGATATCGCAGTAGTGATGTCGCAACGTGCAAAGTACTCCTAAGACTTTGGCATCAACCAGCTGTGTGCCGATTCATAGGCAGGCTGTGATGCTAGACACTACGAGCAGTATGAATAGAATGGTAGTCAGACAAGCCGGGTTCATGAGCCAGGAGGTAACATGTAGGATTCAGGGAGCAGAAAGAGACGTGCTCAGGAAGAGGTCCGAGGTCAGAAGCCGGGAAGTAACGTATAAGGTTCAGGGAGCAGACAGAGACGTGGCAGGAAGAGGTCCAAGGTCAGAAGCGGGAGGTAACATATAAGATACAGGGTGAAAACAGAGACGTGGTCAGAAAGAGGTCCGAGGTCAGAAGCCAAGATCAGAACACTTCACTAGACAGGAGCCAAGAGCCCACTGAGCAAACAGGAAGTACGACTGGTGAAGTTAATACAGAGCAAGCCTAGTAAAGAAATAGAGCAATCACCAGGAACGACACGCATCTGTAAATGACAACCTGTCAGCAAGTGCACAAGACACATAGCAGAGCATTTGCAAATCCAAAATGCTCTGCACAGTGGAGATGTGACAAAGCATCCCAAATGAAAAATGCTCCGCACAGCGGAACCATGAAACAGGCTAGCTAGAGTTAATCTCTGCTAGTCTGCTTACTCCTTTAATCACATGTTGTGGAGAGATCTATCACATCTGCTGCCCTCCTATTTATGCTTGTGGAATCCTTCTACCCATGCCAGCTATAGTTTATTCTAACTTGGTCTATGAAGAGTGGTGACCCAGACTCTCTGGTGAAAGTTGAGCTTTAGTTGAGCCTTTTGCTTGGAGCGGTTGTGGAGTTTACTCCTGTTGTTTTGTACTTCCTTTCTGCTCTTGTTTTTCCTCCTAAATCTATTATTGTATTTACCTTTGCGTGTGCGTGCTATGTGACAGAGTTTTGGTTTTTCCCTTGTCTATTTTTATCTGTGGTTTTCGTCACACTCCTGTCCTGTTTTTCCCTGGGGGGAGGGTGAATCAGATCAGGACTGGTCAGGAGAAGGGCCAGAAGGAGTCTCAGGCCTCTCCACTATCAGGAGTATCCCAGAGATTAGGGGTAGTGTAGGGTCCCCTAGCCTGAGGGACAGCTTAGGAGCCCCAGTTCCTTGCTATCCCAAAGTCATTGTGACAGTTTTATTGTAGTTGATGGCACATAGCCAACATTGGTGATGTTCTTTTTCTGACTGGTCTTTATCCTAGTGGCCTCCATGTCTACGTGTCGACATGAACATGGACATCTAGTTCTGAACCGTCACATTAATAAAATTACCTCATTTGGTAAAAGCCATAAATTTGCCTTTTCAATGATGAACATATCCACAATTCTTATTATAACAAAGCAAAACATTATCATTTGTCAAGTAGAAGGCCTCATGTATGGACCAAGAGTGATGAGTAGACAGGTTGGCAGACAGCCCAAGATAATACGTGAATTTATGAGACCAAAGGACACTCCAGTCTAGAAGAAATCTCTAAATATGATAAAACCCTATCTTAACAAATAAATAACTTGCATACATTTTTTTCTGGAACATTAGATGGACGCTCGTAAAACCAAGAGGAAGGCTTCTAATATTCCACTGTTTGTGATTACAAAACCAACAGTTATCATTTGATTTGACATCTGTCCTCTCCCTAATCTCCGACACGTGATTTATGCCAGAACTGAACTACTTAAGTTTTATATGGAAAACATGATTTATGTCAGAGCGTATAAATCAACACATTCCCGGGTCACTTGAAACCACTTACATCAGCCAATGTTGCAATACAGAGTCTGCACGACTGGCTGGCCAACACAAGAATACTTCGACTCAGCAAGGGGCCTAAAACTGGCTATAAAATGAAATATCAGTATGTAGTGTTTATTTGATGAAATGATGGTATCTTAAAAGAGTTGTAGATTATTGGATAAATATGTCTTCCTTCCAAAATAGCGCCACTTCTGTCAACAGGTTGTGTGTGGTAATGCACAATGGTTTTCTAGCCGAATAACCCCGGACAACCCCCGAGGTCTTAGTTTTATTATTTTAAAAAGGGGAAACATGCCGACTGAGTAGTGGAAAACCCCTTTAAGATAAAAATGATAGATTTCAGGGTGATTTGTGTGATAAATGTGTAAGTGTGTAATACTGCAGGTAACGGGATACGCAAGGACTGCACGGAACCACGGGGGTTAATCAATGCAAATTTAATAATGTATTGCACAACACAGGTGGAGGAATAGTGCGGGAAAGGAGGGGGAAGAAAAGCGGGAATGTGCACAGCAGTAGATATAATGCAATATACATACAACCACTTTGAATAACTTGTCAAGGATAGGAAGCCTCAGATTGTACTCCCAAAAGCAAAACACAGAAATCCTTATTAAACAAAAAAACGCAGAGTCCTTGTTATCTTACTCGTATAACACAGTGCAGTCTTTTCCTATCTGTCCCTAACTAAACGTAGTGTGCACACTTAACTGCAGGCTTCAGCGTGGGGTACCTCGTCACCGTTGGGGCCCGTATTCCGCTGGCAGACACCTCTAAAGTTCAGTCTTTGTCCCGGGTCTGTAACTTGCACGTGCTGCCTGGCTCCTCGCTCCACATCCAGCCTCTTTGGATCTGTAATTTTGTAATTTGCACGTGCTGTCTGGCTCCTCGCTCCACATCCAGCCTCTTTGGATCTGTGTCTTGGGGGAGACACCACGCAACACTCTGAGGTACTTGGACCTCGGAAAAACAGGGCAGACTGAGGCCTTCTATCTCACAGCCCACTCCAGCACACTCCTCTCTGCCAAAAACACAGCCACATGTAGACTCCTCCTCCTCCTGTTCCAGACTCAATCTAGTCACTTGAGCAGCAGGTGGCAGCATAACACAAAGAAGTCCACCAAACAGTCTTTTAACCTATATATATATATATATATACATATAAATGTTAACAGGTCTTACATTTCCCCCCCTCTTTAACCTCGGCCGTCCCGGCCGATACACTCCTGAGGCACTCTGCAAAGGGGCACACGGTGGCAACTCCTGCCCTGCTTCACAACCTGTTGCTTGGGAGCCAATGTCGTAAAACAGGATTCAGTGACAGAACACACAAATTCATCTGCCAAGTACCGATCAGGGGGAATACCAGCATTAGCCCGCTCAGTCCGGCGTGGCACCACAGCTAACTCGCCAGATGTTGGCGCCGTATCAGGGAGTACAGTATTCTCGTCCCCATCTCTGGAGATTAGTGACTCCTGCTCTGCAGGGGTGGCACCTGTGTCTTGAACGGATGGGGGTGTGGATCTCTCCCAGTCTGTTGGGTTGGTCGGGGCCCGCCACCATTCTTCATCATCAGAGCCCTCTTCGAAGGTAACAGGAACAGGCACAGGCACCGTCTCCGGGGTACTTTGTCTGGTCCTGTCTTCTGAATAGCAGGGCCTCAGCATATTACGATGCAGGATGAGGGTGCCGCCTCTTTGCTCGCCTCTCACTTCGTATACTGATCCATGGGGCGAGATTCTTCTGATCACAATGTACGGCTCTGTTTTCCAGCGCTCGCTCAACTTGTGTCTCGGGTGTTTCTCTGCAACTAGTACTCTGTCTCCTGGTAAGAACGGGGTTTCACACACAGGTTTCCGCTGCGGGTGTGTCTTTTCTTGCAACCGCTTGGTGACAATTCGATGGATAGTCTCCAGCCGTCGACGGTGACAATCAACCCAGGAACCTACGCTCTGACCTTCACTGATCTCGGGGGGAGCTAGGTTCAGCTCTTCAATGCCTCTTCCGGCTCTTCCAAACAGTAGCACGTATGGGGTGTACCCAGTGGTGGAGTGGACACGATTATTGTACGCCCACACGAGTTCTGCGAGATAGCCGGGCCAGTGATTCTTACGATCATCCTCCAACGTGCGTAGCATTTGTAGGAGGGTCCGGTTAAATCTCTCGCAGGCTCCGTTGCCCTGCGGATGATAAGGCGTAGTCCTTGACTTCTGCATTCCGTAAATCCTTTGCAGCTCTCTCATGACACTGCCCTGAAAGCAAGCTCCTTGGTCGGAATGTATTCTTTTGGGGCAGCCGTACACCCGGATAAAGTCATCACTGATGGCTCGAGCAGCTGATTCAGCCGTCTGATCTCTGGTGGGCGTCACCACCGCAAATTTGGAGAAGTGATCTGTCATCACAAGGCAGAACTGATAGCCCCGGTGGGAGTGGCCAATCTTGAGATAATCGATCATGAGTACTTCCAACGGCTCTTTGGTTACAATAGTCTGTACTGGTGCTTGCTGTGGAGGAGCCTTACTTAACTCGCAGGAACGGCACAGTTTACAGGCATTCTCTACTGCCCGAAGCATCTGAGGACAGTATACTATTCTTTGCAACCACTGGTAAGTCTTGTCCGGTCCGAAATGGGCTCCCTTCTCATGCGCCTCTCGGGCCAATGGTACTGCCATCTTCTGGGGTATCACTACTTGCCACCGTACTTCCAACTCTGTAGCTAGGTGCACCTTCCGATACAGCATCCCTTCTTGCACCGACAGCTTATCCCACTGGCTGAGAATCTGGAGGGCCACGTGCGACAGCGTGGCCCGTATTTCCTTTCTAGGCTTGCGCTGCTGGATCACCCACTCTTTCACTTGAAGCAGTTCTGGGTCAGATGACTGGATTTTCACCCATTCCTCTCTGGTTTGGCCAAGCAGGCGTGATGTCGTGCCCGACGTAATTTCCAGCATACGAGCCTCTACCACTTGAGCGGTGAATTTACTAAAGTCCGGAATTTCGTCTTCCTCCAACTGTTCATCTCTCTCCCCCACTGGGGCTTCGGTGGTAACACGAGAAAGGGCATCCGCATTCTGATTTTCATGCTTAGAGCGGTACTGCACATGATAATTGTATCTGGACAGTCGTGCCAGCCACCTCTGTTCCATTGCTCCCAGTTTGGCGGTGGAGATGTGAGCCAGGGGGTTATTATCCGTATAGACTTCAATTTGAGCTCCCGTGAGATATTCCGAGAACCTTTCGGTTATTGCCCATACTAGTGCCAGTAATTCCAACCGAAAGGAACTGTAATTCTCGGGGTTGCGCTCGGCTTCTCGCAACGTCCGACTTCCATATGCAATCACCCGTTCAGTACCATTCTGTACCTGGGCCAGTACTGCACCCAGGCCGTAGAGGCTCGCGTCTGTATACAACCGAAAGGGGAGGTTATAGTCTGCATAGGCAAGCACAGGGGCGCTAACCAAGGCCTCTTTCAATCGGTGTAAGGCTTCTGCTTGTCTTGGTCCCCAGCAAATTTTCTGTGCTTTTGGTCCTTTCGCAGTGCCTCGGAGCAATTCGTGCAAAGGTTCTGCCTCCTTCGCGAAATCTTTGATAAAGCGACGGTAATATCCGGCTAGCCCCAGGAAAGCTCAAACCTCCCGCACTGTGCTGGGTGTGGGCCATTCTAGCACTGCTCTCACTTTCCCATCGGAGGGCTGTACGCCGGCTTCCGACACCTTGTGTCCGAGATATTCAATCTCTTCCTGAAAGATCCGACATTTTTTTGGTTTTAGTTTAAGCCCATGGGCCCGTAACCGCTGAAACACTTGGCCCAGGTTTTCTAGATGTTTCTCAAAGGTTGCAGAATACACTACTATGTCGTCCAGGTAAATCAATGTGGCCTCGAAGTTCATGTCTCCAAGGCAACTTTCCATGAGGCGCTGAAAAGTTCCTGGGGCATTATTTAGTCCAAACGGCATGCGATTGAACTCGAAGAGTCCCATGGGTACAATAAATGCGGTCTTGGCCTTGTCTTTCTCTGCCACAGGGACCTGCCAATATCCGCTGGCCAGATCGAGGGAGGAGAAGTAACGTGCCTTTCCCAACGCCGACAGGGACTCCTCTATCCGGGGCAGAGGGTAGGAATCACGAACCGTGCATCCATTAAGCTTGCGGTAGTCAACACAGAAGCGGGTAGACCCATCCTTTTTCTTGACCAGCACGATTGGGGCAGCCCATGGACTCTGACTTTCTCTTACCACCCCGCTCTTCAGCATCTGCGCCAAAAGCTCTTTTACCTCTTGGTAGTACTTTGGGGGTATTTGCCTGTACCTTTCCCTGATCGGTGGGGCATCTCCTGTGGGTATTTCGTGCTGAATCTTGTCAGTACAGCCGAAATCTTCTGCGTGACGGGAGAACGTGGCTTGATTCTCCCAAATAAAGTCCTCTATGGCTTGGGCTTGCTCCGAATCGAAGGGGCTCAGGTCCACTCCCATCTGCCCTAAGATGACGCGACTGTTCCATTGATCAGTGGGTTTCTCTTTTCTTTCCATAGAAAGAGCCCAAGTCCAGGCTTCCCCTGCCATGGGCTGCAATTCAATCGATTCTGCAGCCGCCACCTCTTCGGGCGCCAGGTAGACATGGGCCAGAACAACTCCCGAGGTCAAGGTGTAGGCCTGTTCACCGGTGTTCACGCAACGGAAAGGGACCCTTCCATTTCTTACTGTTGCTAAAGTGCGAGCCACCAACGGTTCGTCTCCGTTCTCTTCACCACGGTAAGGCTCCACCAACACCTCCATCCCCTCGAGTGTACGGTGGGCCCCGACTGGCAAGGTGAGGACTGTCTCACGATTTGGAGGTAGAGTAATTGTTGTCTGTCTTGGGACTCGAACCCTCCCCACCGGGTAGCGGCTCCCACCATTCTTCCACAGTCCTCGGGCACGGATAAGGTGTTGGAAGACCTTTTGGGCAGGCCTGTTAGCAACTGTCGTCTTCCAGTAATCACAGCCCCCCTTGTTGAAGAGCAACTGGTCTAATTCTTTCAGGACGTTCATGCCCACGATAGCTGGCACCTCTCTGTCGTACCGGCCCTCCGTTAACACAATCCCTTTTTTGCCTAAGTTCTGGCCACAGGCACGTATGTTCATCCACACGACCCCTACAACCGGAATGGGAAGATTGTTTGCAGCCCTCAGTTTGATATGTGCCCCTTTGTCAATGGATACAGTTTGTCCAAAATGTTGGTAGAAGAACTGTTCTGGCATGGTGGTCACTTGGGACCCAGTATCCATCAGGCATTTTACTTCTTTCCCTTCAAATTCGGCCGTGATCGTCGGCGTGCAGGCTGCTATATCTTCAGGGCGTTGGTTTTCTCTAAGCTCAGTTGGTCTCCCCGCTATGTGCCCATCCATGGAGGGAGGCACTAGTTTAACGGCGGTCTTTCTTGAGAAGTCTTCCTCTCCGGACAGTGTCGGAATAAATGGTTCCGATTTCCACAGTTCCAACACCGGTAGTCTTCAGCGGGTCTCGGTCGTCTCTGCTCGATCTGTCCCCTCTCTTCTTGATAGGTATGCGTGCGGGTATTTGGCCGCGGTGCTGTCGTTCTTACTTCTGACGCCGGGGCTTGCATATTCTTCAGCAACTCTTGTAGAGCAGTAACAGTCTCTTGTAACTGATCCACTTTAGCCTCAAGTTGGCTCGGTTCTCGGTTTTTCTCACCCGGGACTACCTTATGCATACAAACTTCACCCAAGGCGTTTTGCGGGTCGCAATTTTCAGTTTGTGTGCGGGAGACTGCTTCTTCCAATATTTCCTGGAAAGTTAGTTTTTTTTCTACCCTGAGCCGTTCACGGAGGGCACCTTTGATCTTGGGGTTATGTAATCCGCGGAGGAATTGATCTCGCAGGGTACGGTCAGCATAACCGGGGGTTTGTGCTAGCTCTGGCTCTGCTGTAAGCATTTGTCTCATTATTCTCTGGAGTGCATTTGCATACTGTGGCAGACCTTCTTCTTCACCCTGCAGCCTGTAGAACAGTTGCGCCTGTAAATCTCCTGCTTCTGGTTTCCCGCCATACACTCTCTCAAGAATCTTCACCACCTGCTCTAACGTCTTTCGTTCACTCTCAGGGCGCAATAAAATAGTCTCTTGAGCATGGCCTTCAAGGGCAATCAACAGTATCTCCCCTTGATTTTCTGCAGTCACTCCTGCTACTCTCAACATGCCCCTCACTCTCTGCGCCCAGTCATGGAGAGGTACATTGTTGCCAGTAAATTTTGGTATATGGGTCAGCATAGCCCCCAGGGACAGCTGCCTTGCTGGTATTCCCCCATCAGGTTGTATTAGAACACCTCCATCAGCGACACCCCCCTGTCCGTCCATTGTTCCGTACCAGCCTGCGTATCCTGCCGACTACGCCAAATGTAATACTGCAGGTAACGGGATACGCAAGGACTGCAAGGAACCACGGGGGTTAATCAATGCAAATTTAATAATGTATTGCACAACACAGGTGGAGGAATAGTGCGGGAAAGGAGGGGGAAGAAAAGCGGGAATGTGCACAGCAGTAGATATAATGCAATATACATACAACCACTTTGAATAACTTGTCAAGGATAGGAAGCCTCAGATTGTACTCCCAAAAGCAAAACACAGAAATCCTTATTAAACAAAAAAACGCAGAGTCCTTGTTATCTTACTCGTATAACACAGTGCAGTCTTTTCCTATCTGTCCCTAACTAAAAGTAGTGTGCACACTTAACTGCAGGCTTCAGCGTGGGGTACCTCGTCACCGTTGGGGCCCGTATTCCGCTGGCAGACACCTCTAAAGTTCAGTCTTTGTCCCGGGTCTGTAACTTGCACGTGCTGCCTGGCTCCTCGCTCCACATCCAGCCTCTTTGGATCTGTAATTTTGTAATTTGCACGTGCTGTCTGGCTCCTCGCTCCACATCCAGCCTCTTTGGATCTGTGTCTTGGGGGAGACACCACGCAACACTCTGAGGTACTTGGACCTCGGAAAAACAGGGCAGACTGAGGCCTTCTATCTCACAGCCCACTCCAGCACACTCCTCTCTGCCAAAAACACAGCCACATGTAGACTCCTCCTCCTCCTGTTCCAGACTCAATCTAGTCACTTGAGCAGCAGGTGGCAGCATAACACAAAGAAGTCCACCAAACAGTCTTTTAACCTATATATATATATATATATACATATAAATGTTAACAGGTCTTACAAGTGTGTGCCCAAACAATGAAAAGTAGAGTACTGAGTGAGTGCTTGTTTAGAGTGTTGCATGCTAAGTCTAAACATTTATACTGGTAATGATGATTTGCTGTTAATGATTTAGTGTTCACTGCTGACACTTGGTGTCCCTGTTGCCTGAGTTATATAAACACTTCCAAAAATCAATTTGATTTGGCCGCATGGGAAGCAGGAGTCCCCAGCACTCAGTGCAACCTAATAGGGATAGTGTTGTGGTAGAAGCTGCCGGACAAATCTGCTGAGAGCTGATAAGAGAGCAGTCTGCTGAGAGCTGAGCAGGGAGAAGTCTGCTGAGAGCTGAGCAGAAGCAGTCTGCTGAGAGCTGAGCAGGGAGCAATCTGCTGAGAGCTGAGCAGGGAGCAGTCTGATGAAAGCTGAGCAGGGAGTAGTCTGATGAGAGCTGAGCAGGGAGCAGTATGATGACAGCTGAGCAGGGAGAAGTCTGCTGAGAGCTGAGCAGGGAGCAGTCTGCTGAGAGCTGATCAGGGAGCAGTCTGCTGAGAGCTGAGCAGGGAGCAGTCTGCTGAGAGCTGAGCAGGGAGCAATCTTCTGAGAGCTGAGCAGGGAGCAATCTTCTGAGAGCTGAGCAGGGAGCAGTCTGCTGAGAGCTGAAAAGGGAGCAATCTTATGAGAGCTGAGCAGGGAGCAATTTGCAGAAAACTAAGCATGGAGCAATCTGCTGAGAGCTTAGCAGCAAGCAATCTGATGAGAAGTGAGCAGAGAGCAGTCTGCTGAGAAGTGAGCAGGGAGCAGTCTGCTAAGAAGTGAGCAGGAAGCAGTCTGCTGAGAGCCGAGTAGGGATCAGTCTGCTGAGAGCTGAGCAGGGAGCAGTCTGCTGAGAGCTGAGCAGGGAGCAGTCTGCTGAGAGCTGAGTAGGGAGCAGTCTGCTGAGAGCTGAGCAGGGAGCAGTTTGCTGAGAGCTGAGCAGGGAACAGTCTGATGAGAGCTGAGCAGGGAGCAGTCTGATGAGAGCTGAGCAGGGAGCAGTCTGATGAGAGCTGAGCAGGGAGCAGTCTGATTAGAGCTGAGCACGGAGAAGTCTGCTGAGAGCCAAGCAGGAAGCAGTCTGCCGAGAGCTGAGTAGGGAGTTGTCTGCTGAGAGCTGAGCAGGGAGCAATCTGCTGAGAGCTGAGTAGGGATCAGTCTGCTGAGAGCTGAGCACGGAGCAGTCTGCTGAGAAGTGAGCAGGGAGCAGTCTGCTGAGAAGTGAGCAGGGAGCAGTCTGCTGAGAGCTGAGTAGGGAGCAGTCTGATGAGAGCTGAGCAGGGAGCAGTCTGATGAGAGCTGAGCAGGGAGCAGTCTAATGAGAGCTGAGCAGGGAGAAGTCTGCTGAGAGCTGAGCAAGAAGCAGTCTGCCGAGAGCTGAGCAGGAAGCAGTCTGCCGAGAGCTGAGTAGGGAGCAGTCTGATGAGAGCTGAGCAGGGAGCAGTCTGATGAGAGCTGAGCAGGGAGCAGTCTGATTAGAGCTGAGCACAGAGAAGTCTGCTGAGAGCCAAGCAGGAAGCAGTCTGCCGAGAGCTGAGTAGGGAGCAGTCTGCTGAGAGCTGAGCAGGGAGCAATCTGCTGAGAGCTGAGTAGGGATCAGTCTGCTGAGAGCTGAGCACGGAGCAGTCTGCTGAGAAGTGAGCAGGGAGTAGTCTGCTGAGAAGTGAGCAGGGAGCAGTCTGCTGAGAGCTGAGTAGGGATCAGTCTGCTGAGAGCTGAGCAGGGAGCAGTCTTCTGAGAGCTGAGCAGGGAGCAGTCTGCTGAGAGCTGAATAGGGAGCAGTCTGATGAGAGCTGAGTAGGGAGCAGTCTGATGAGAGCTGAGCAGGGAGCAGTCTGATGAGAGCTGAGCAGGGAGCAGTCTGCTGAGAGCTGAGCAGGGAGCAGTCTGCTGAGAGCTGAGCAGGGAGCAATCTGCTGAGAGCCGATCAAGGAACAATCTGGTGAGAGCTTAGCAAAGAGCAATCTACTGAGAGACAAACAAGGAGCAATCTGCTGAGAGCTGAGCAGGGAGCAGCCTGAATAGAGCTGATCAGGGAGCAATCTGCTGAAAACCGAGCATTGAGCAGTCTGCTAAGAGGTGAGCAGGGAGCAATCTTGTGAGTGGTGAGCAGGGAGAAATCTGCTGAGAGCCAAGCATGGAGCAATCTGCTGAGAGCTGAGCAGTGTGCAATCTGTTGAGAGCTGAGCAGTGTGCAATCTGTTGAGAGCTGAGCAAGGAGCAATTTGCTGAGAGAGGAAAAAGTTTTCTCCAGCTTCTTCTATGGCACCACTCAAATCAATACATTATCATAGGTACGAGTTGTATCCGTGAAAAACTGATATCTGAATGAGGCCTCAGGGGGAGTCCCAGGTTAAGGGCTCATTGAGATGTCTGATGCTCTCATATAAGTGCTATACGTGATTTTTGTGGATAGCACTCATACCTGTGATAGTCTATGGGGCTATTCACATGTCCGTGATTTTTTATGGACCAAACAGTCCATGGGAAATTCCGAAGGCATGCCCAAATTTGATCCAAGCATTTTTAGGAAATGACTTCTATATCTGATTGGGGGGGTCAAATATTCAGAACATCAAATGATCAGACAATTGAAGCTGAGCACTTTGTACAGCTCCATACTTTTGATAGTGGCTGTGTATGGTCAACCGATTCAGAGTGACATTCAAGTGCATGTGCTTGACCAGCAATACCGGACACAGCCATTTGCACAGGCCCTTCAATCACATACTTGCCAGCTTTTTGAAATTCTCCTCTATGAGATTTGACACGGTGAAGTGCAGAGAGCTTGGCTGAATTTTTTAAAGCATACACATGGCTCAGTTGTCCTTTATGCACCCTATTCAAACCACCTGGTTGCACTTTTTGCAGATGATGTCCATTTCCATTGCCCTGGTCCTTTCCACCAAATCTGCATCCAGACTCCATTAGTACATCCGCTCATGCAGTATCCCAGGGTAATACTCAAAAAAACATTGAGGAAGGGTTGCTTTTCTGGAAGCTTAAGCAGTGCCTCAGAAATCTGCTGACTACTTCAAAAGTACGGTCTTTCTCCAGGAGCCTCCCGGATGTTTCAGGAGAGTTGGTATGTTCAATCAGCTGATCATTTGGAATTCCGAGATCTGAATGCATTTTACACCCATACATATAAAAGGAAAAAAAACACATACATGTTCCTGAAGATAGACCATCAATTAGTCGAAGTGCTGAGTGGTCATCGAAGGACACATTTTATCGCTGGAGATCTGTTTGAAGGTCACCTCTCTTTAAAGCAATGAACCTCAATATCTCACCTCCTCTTTTTGTTGCATTAATTTATGTTACTCCCTTTTTTTGCGTTAATTATCAGATCTATGCAAAAAGACAAAGAAATGCCTGCGAGAAAGTGTAAGACGCCTCAACCGGATGACTTATAAGATGGTAAAGAACTAAGGACAGAATAAGAACAATCTGAGAAGTTATGGAGCAAAGACGGTTGAAGCTTTTCTTTATGTACTGGGACATTTATATGAAGCGTTGTATATCTGATAGTCAGCCCCATGACTGCCGTCCATAAAGCTGTCATGTCATCTGTTCCTGGAGTGAGAGCATCGGACATGGTCTATTAAACGTGATCCTGCAGCAGCCGAATGTACAGCCAAATGGAAAATTACATTAAAATAGATGATTAATAGCGGAAATATGGAGCGTCGAACTAAAAATATTCATCATGTATCCCCGTATATCCCCTGCTAAAATAATCCTGACATAGCGGCTTACGGCTGATGAGAATATGGCTGACTATAGAGGAATAGTATGAAAGATTACAGAGTCAGATGATAGGATCATGATGTCACCGTATGTGTATCTGATGGTGCGCTGCTCCAGTCCACTGCAACCAAAAATGAGTCTCATTGGTTAGGTGTCCAAAAGATAAGATGCAATTGCCTCCTGTCCTGCTGGAGAACACCGGATTGGCCTGTGCATTCTGAATCCACAGGAGTTAAAGGAGGTGAGTATACAGTACAGGTCAAAAGTGTGGACACACCTGTTTAATATTTTCCTTATTCTTATTGGAATGTGCACATCGCAGATTCAGCCTGAAGGCAGCAAAAACACAAATGTCCTTGGAAACACAATCGAAACAAACCAAATATGTGTTACACCTTAGACTAAAGCGGGCTTTACACGTTGCGACATCGGTAACGATATATCGCCGGGGTCACGTCGTTAGTGACGCACATCCGGCGCCGGTACCGACATCGCAGCGTGTAAACCCTAGGAGCGACTATCACCGATCTCAAAAACGGCAAAAATCGTTGATCGGTGACACGTCGCTACTTTCCATAATATTGTTACTGCTGCCGGTACGATGTTGTTCCTTGTTCCTGCAGCAGCACACATCGCTATGTGTAACACCGCAGGAACGACAAACATCTCCTTACCTGCGTCCACCGGCAATGCGGAAGGAAGGAGGTGGGCGGGATGTTATGTCCCGCTCATCTCCGCCCCTCCGCTTCTATTGGCCGGCCGCTTAGGCCGCTTGAAGGAGGGATTGTTCGGCGGTCACAGCGACGTCGCCGACCAGGTATGTGCGTGTGAAGCTGCCATAGCAATAATGTTCGCTATGGCATCCATCACCAGATATCGCACACACGACGGGGGTGGGTGCTATCGCGCTCGACATCACAAGCAATTGCTAGCGATGTCGCAGCGTGTAAAGCCCGCTTTACTCTAACAGCTTTAACCCCTCTAGGCATTCTCCAGGTCATCAACTAGAATACATTTTCAATAGTCATGAAGGAATGACATTGCTGGCCAACTCTTCTATACGGCTTGCCAGTTCTACCTTGGATCTTGTGGCAAATCAACCTCTTCTAAATTGTTGAGTCAACTTAACTCGACTCCACCGGTTTTTCATCACTGAGTCTCCTCTGTTTTCTTGGGAATTACAACTCTTTGCTCTTTGTATGTTGCTCTGCTCCATCAGATGTTGTCGTTCTCGTTTCTTCCTTCAGTTTTTGTTGTTCCATACGGATTTCCCTCTTACACCAACATGATGTGTTCAAATGTGGAACCGAAAGGTTGCTTTCAGGATACAGAGGGTCAGGAACAAGGAATGAGACCAGACTAGGGCTGAATGCAAATTCCTTTACTTTATAAAAGAATTTGGGGAGTGGAAAATGCAAAAAGGGTTCAAGGCCAGATTTACCGCAAACAAATGTACATACATCCGGCTCAGAAAGCCAGGATCAGTGTGCTAGTCTAGAGACCCTTTCCAATATGTCAGGAACTATCTCGAAACTGTTTACCTAACAGGAAAACCCAAACAATGCTGAAACAGAACTTACAAACTAATAAGGAGTGTAAATTACTGAGTGCAACTAGGACCTGTCTCTAGACTAGCACAATGATTAACAACCATATGTATACTACCATGCCCCTCCCTCTCCCCTCATTACATGCGCACATTAACAAGATCACCTGGGGTTAAACACTTGTTAACAAACAGTACGGCAGTAGTTCAAACTCAGTCCTGTTTAACTGACTGCAGCGTACACTAACCAGTTTAGTGCCAAATTCCTACCCCATGTGCGCACACATCCCGTGAAGATAGAAAAAATATCCGCGGGACCCGAGCTCAGGACTTACAGTACTGATGGATGGATCCTGGGGATTATCAGGTTGAAGGGGGGGGGGGGGGGCTGGCAGCTTTCATCACTGCAGAAAGTCCATAAGTCACCAGCAGTCACCGTTATGGATCACCTCAGGGAAGGATCACCGCAGGGACGGATCACTTCAGAGATGGATCACCTCAGGAACGGATCACCTCAGGGATGGATCACCTCAGGAACGGATCACCTCAGGAACGGATCACCTCAGGGACAGATCGGCAGACCAGTGGGAAGGCCGAGGTAACGAGGGAAATCGCTCCGATCACAGTGCTCTCTCTCTCTGGCAACAGACTATGAATGCTAGCACTTAGTTGCATGGCCTCTATTCGCACAGCAATCAGCAGGCTGTCTCTAACACTCCGGGTATCGCAGGCCAGCGCAGGGAAAGGCGGCCACCACACTTCAGGATCTTGCTCACTCTGTCTCTCTCTCTGCTTTCCTCTTCCTCTCTCTTGCTCCTCATAGAATCCTTCTCCCAGACTACGCAAACATCCCTCTGATGGACAGGAGGAGACACTGCAGCTGTAACATCAGCACTCTCACAATATCAACTGCCCATCCAGACCAATGGCTTCAAGGATTCACCTCAACGGGTGAGAATTAACACTGACTATCCTATAAATGTTTATACCTACCTTTATATAGTAATCCTTGAGTGTGTACAAGGTCCCTTGCCCAGGGGCGTAACAATAATAGGTGCAGAGGTTGCAATCACACCTTGGCTCAGGAGCCTGGGGAGCTCACAAGGTCCCTTTAACCAATATAAGACAAAAGGCACTGTTACACACGTCGATTTATCGTGCGATTGCATGTGCGATCGCACCCACCCCCTTCATTTGTGCGTCACGGGCAATTTGTTGTCCGTGTCACACAAAGTCGGTAACCCCCGTCACACGTACTTACCTTCCAAACGACCTCGCTGTGGGTGGCGAACATCCACTTCCTGAAGGGGGAGGGACGTTCGGCGTCACAGCGATGTCATACAGCGGCCACCCAATAGAAGCGGAGGGTTGGAGATGAGCGGGACATAACATCCCGCCCACCTCCTCCCTTCCTCGTTGCCGGAGGACGCAGGTAAGCTGTGTTCGTCGTTCCCGAGGTGTCACACGGAGCAATGTGTGCTGCCTCAGGAACGACGAACAACCTGCATCCAGGAATGTGACTGATATTTTGAAAATGAACGACGTGTCAACGAGCAACGATAAGGTGAGTATTTTTGCTCGTTCACAGTCGCTCGTATCTGTCACATGCTACGATATCTCTAACAATGACGGATGTGCGCCACGGAATCCGTGACCCCGACTACATATCATTAGATATATCATACCATGTAACACCCCCTTAACTCCATCAACTTGTTACATTACCAATTTTAGGATTTTAGTACATGGTGATGCATTTGACAACCTGGTTAGACTCTGACACACTATAATAGATTCATATACCCAATTCTGTTGGATTAATATAGGGTCCAGGGTGGTGAGTAAAGAAAAATAAAATTAAGGCACTTGCCTATGGCTTTCCAGCCCCCAAATAGCACTGGTTTACTCACATTCTAATCAAATGAGGGACATCAAAGGAGCCGAATAATTGACAAAGCCCAAAAAAAATCTCCAACTCTTTCTTCCAGGTTAGATGGAACTTGACCACACTGTAGACCATCAGTGGGGCTTTATCCATCATGTAATGTCCCCTGCAAGGAAAGTAAAGAGGCCAGTGGAAGACATGTGCAGCCTTGTGGAGTAATAGAAGGAGTCCAGTAGGTGATTTTGTTTAACTTTTTATACTACCCTGGGTCTAATTTTAATATTAAAATTGGTATTGAACAACCACTTTAATTATTCACCAAGCAAAGATGACAACAGAGGGTCTTCTTTTTTTAAAAAAGAGGGAGTGGTAACATTTTTGGAAATCGAAGCATTTCACATGTCTCGCGGGTGGAGGGGACTTCTGCTGCTGCTGCTCGGTGGCTCGAGCAGTGGGCCGGACCCGGGGACTCGAGCAGCGCTCCTCACCCGTGAGTGAAAAGGGATGGTTTTTTTGGGGAGAGTTCGTGACGCCACCCACGGGACGTGGTGATGGTGGCACCACCGCTGCTGGTGACGGGGATCCCGGGAGAGATGGTAGGGAGCAGCTAGGATGTTGTCCCCTTCGTGGGAAGGGGTTGGTGATCCCGCGGCCCGGTGGTGTAACGGGGAGGCTGGATGGCTGGGGTGCAGGGTTGCAGGGACAGCGCGGCGCGGTGCCGGACGGCACTGGTGTACTCACTCAGACAATCAATGACAGAGTCTCTGGTAAACCAAACAGCCGGAAGGACGGGTCCCGCAGCCGGAAGCAGTGTTGTTGTTCTCTCCCCGGATGATGTGATGGTGGCTGTCTTTCCCTGCACCTTTTAGAATGTTCTGACTCCTGTGGTTGCCCAGCGGTAGTCCGCTCCCCGGCGTATAGGTGCCGTAGGAGCCCGTTTTGCCCGCAGGCGCTGGACCTTGGATCTCTAGCCTGTGGCGGTGGCTGTATATCCTCTCAGTGTGGACTGTTGCCTTCTGTCGGGTCTTGGTTGTTGGGAAACCCCTGGGGTTCCTGTCACACTCGGATTTGACTATTGTCGGCGGCTCCAAGCCTGGTCGGAGTCCGATGGCCCTGCCTGTGTGCGTAGATTCACTCCGCTCCCCGGTTCAGTACCGGCGGGCCAACGCCCGACCCCGGTCCTACAGCTCTGCAGAGTTCCGCTAACTCCTGCAGACGGCCACCACCGTCTGCCAACCTTGCTGTCAGTGCCTGGGCTCCTACCCAGGCACACGCAGTTTCCACTCCTCTCACTTTCACCTCCTAAACTGGACTGTCACTTTTCCCGCCTCCAGGCCTGTGAACTCCTTGGTGGGTGGGGCCAACCGCCTGGCTTCGCCCCACCTGGTGTGGACATCAGACCCTGGAGGGAGGCAACAAGGGTTTTTGTCTGACTGTTATAACTGTCTAGGGTGGGGGGTGTATATGTTATGTCTGTGACTACCGGGCTAGTCCAGGGCATCACATTCCCCCTTGGTGAAATGCAGACCGTCCGCGGGCTGCCCGTCCATCACCGGTTTTATTTTTCTGTAAAAGATAAATTAAAATGTAAACATTCAACATACGTATACTTGTAGTTCTTCCCTTACGGGAGGCACGGCACTTTAACGTTTCAAAACATATAAAACATTTTTATTAAAACGGACAGGTTCATGGTCATCCGCTCTCCAACCCAAGCAACCTAGCCCTTGATGCTGCCCCTAAGAAACGGGCAGCACCCCTCTTCCCCAGTCCTGGTTCAGGTTACCCGAGCGGGAACGGTATCTCGCACCCGGCTGTCACTTCAGGGGACCCCACGGCCAAGGGGGACCCGTGACCCCCGGATGATGGCCACCGGTCCAGGTGGTGGCCGGGCCCCAGCCTGCTCTGCTGCGGGCCCTTCCTCCAGTCTGCCTCTCCGGAGGCGGCACGGAACGGAAAACAGCCCACAAACTATTTACAAGTCCACAAGTTCGTGGGTGGCCTGCAAGTTCTCGTCCATGTTCATGAGCAGTTTCTCATGTGGGATGTTTAGGATACACACACTGATGGTCCCAACGGGGACAACTTGTCTTACAACGGACGGCAATCAGGTGAAACTTCGGTGATTGGTTAGTAGTCATTCAACGGAAAACAGGGGGCTGAGGGTACCAACGGGGACAACTTTCTCCTTTTCGGACGGTTACTCCAGCTCCCCCTCCGATGCAGACCCGACCCCCGCCTCAAACATCTCCAATACACAACAGGCGTGGTGGGAGAGAGCCATTCGGTATCCGTTCCCACCGCTCCGCTGGACATACATGGCTACCGGGGCACTACCATCGAGAAGGCTTTCATCTGCTTCCTCTGAGCCGGAGACCGGTTCTGTGTCGGGCCCGGAATCACTACTATCCATTTCCGTGCCAGGCGGGTTGCCGCCAGCCGCTGCGGTCTCCCGGCCCGCCACTCTTTCAGCCACCTCGGCCTCCAGGTCTTCCGGAATCGGCACTTTAGGTTCTGCTGTCGCTGCAGGGGGCCGCAAGCCAGACGGACCGGCAGCAGCGGGGCGCGCGGGCATTGGAGGAGGAGGCAGTATGGGGGCCAGAGGTAGACCGGGTCCCTCAGCCACATCGGCCAGTCCCTCGGGGACATAGGGGCGTGGGTCACTCACCAGCTCCTCCATCATGGCCTCTATCCCGTACGGCCGGGCGACCACAGCTAACTCCTCCACCTCCGCGGTCCACTGCTCCATCAGGAGCCGTATCTGGTTCTGGTGGCGCTGACAGATCTTTGCCGTTCGGGCCTTTATCCACGCAGCTGTTCCGGGCGTCGGCTCCAAGCCCTCAGGTTGTGCAGATGGGGTGGACATGCTGCTCGCGGGTTCCAGGAACAATACTAATATGGAGTCCTGGCGTCCCCGCTTCTTTATATTCTCGGTTACATGAGGCAGGCCTTCACCCGCCCCACTTGGTTCTTTCTAGCACTTCCTCTTTGGGGGCGGGCTTCACTTTTGCGCCTTCCCTGCTCGGGGAAGACGCTCGAGCGGGAAATCTTCGCGCCAAAAGATGGCGGAACTTCCAATTTTTCGGCCGGACGCCGCCGGTGGTCTGCAAGGCGCACTTCTACCGGTAGGTAGATCGGTTCTATCCTGTTCACAGACGCCAAGTTGTCGCTGGCGGAGGGGACGCGCTCGCCATGCTCGGGTCCGGCGCTTCTGCTGCTGCTCGGTGGCTCGAACGGTGGGCCGGACCCGGGGACTCGAGCAGCGCTCCTCACCCGTGAGTGAAAAGGGATGGTTTGTTTGGGGAGAGAGTTTGTGACGACACCCACGGGACGTGGTGATGGTGGCACCACCGCTACTGGTGACGGGGATCCCGGGAGAGATGGTAGGGAGCAGCTAGGATGTTGTCCCCTCCGTGGGTAGGGGTTGGTGATCCCGGGGCCCGGTGGTGTAACGGGGAGGCTGGATAGCTGAGGTGCAGGGTTGCAGGGACAGTGCGGCGTGGTGCTGGACGGCACTGGTGTACTCACTCAGACAATCAATGACAGAGACTCTGGTAAACCTAAACCAAAAGGCCGGAAGGACGGGTCCCGCAGCTGGCTGCAGTGTTGTTGTGTTCTCCCCGGACGGTGTGATGGTGGCTGTCTTTCCCTGCACCTTTTAGAATGTTCTGAGTCCTGTGGTTGCCCAGCGGTAGTCCGCTCCCCGGCGTATAGGTGCCGTAGGAGCCCGTTTTGCCCGCAGGCCCTGGCCCTTGGATCTCTAGCCTGTGGCAGTGGCTGTATATCCTCTCGGTGTGGACTGTTGCCTTCTGTCGGGTCTTGGTTGTGGGGAAACCCCTGGGGTTCCTGTCACACTCGGATTTGACTATTGTCGGCGGCTCCAAGCCTGGTCGGGGTCCGATGGCCCTGCCTGTGTGCTTAGCTTCACTCTGCTCCCCGGTTCGGTACTGGCGGGCCAACGCCTGACCCCGGTCCTACGGCTCTGCAGAGTTCCGCTAACTACTGCAGACGGCCACCACAATCTGCCAACCTTGCTGTCAGTGCCTGGGCTCCTACCCAGGCACACGCAGTTTCCACTCCTCTCACTTTCACCTCCTAAACTGGACTGTCACTTTTCCCGCCTCCAGGCCTGTGAATTCCTCGGTGGGTGGAGCCAACCGCCTGGCTCCGCCCCACCTGGTGTGGACATCAGACCCTGGAGGGAAGCAACAAGGGTTTTTGTCTGACTGTTGTAACTGTCTAGGGTGGGGGGGGTGTATGTTGTTATGTCTGTGACGACCTGGCTACTCCAGGGTGTCACACATGCATGTAGAATACGCCATTGAGATGTCTTTTGTCATTCCCGGGCTAAATTCTCATCTTCGCGTAACTTCACCCAACAGTTAACTAGTTACTACTGACAAGCCCGGAGGTTTATAATAAAAGCTAATTAGAGTCAGATAATAGGAGCGGCCCGATGTGCTCACATACATAATTAGACAAAATCCTGAAATCACAATCCACTTATCGTAATTTATGTGGTTGGAAAAATAATTATCTCATTTACAGCATAAAATAAACAGAGGAACGTTACATGGCCCGAAAGGAGAGAGAGAAAAGTGAAAAGCTCCTATTAGCAGCGGCAGAGAAAAGAAGCGGAAAATGTGAGTAAAGCCCTTGTGGGATTTTATTTTTGTCATCAGTTTGGAAGTGGCTGAGAGGAAAGTTCTGACATCCTCTTATATCCGCTACTGATTCAATCCAAGCAAAACACAAAGCATCCAGTATATGTGACAATATGAAGACTTACCACTGAAGAAGAACAATTTGGACATTTTCAAAGTCCATCCAGTAGGGTTAAAACATTTTTCCAACCAAAAATCAAAACTTCACTGAGCCCCTAAACCAGTGTTCCTCAGCTCCAGTCTTCAAGACCCATCAACAGTTTATGTTTTGAGAATTTCCTTAGTATTGCACAGATGAATATTTAATCACTTGCATACGTGATAATTCCACCACTTGTGTACTGCTAAGGGAGTCCTGAAGACATGCACTGTTGGTGGTTCTTGAGGACTGGAGTTGAGGAACACTGCCCTAAACCTTTCGGCATCATTATACTGATGTTGTATGAAGTGCCCACTTCTAGAAGCTACCCTAATGTGAGAAATGTACCCATATTGCACAACTAAAAATGAAGAAGTGGCAGCACATGTGCATTTCTATAGAATTTCCAAAAATAGGCGAGCGTCATTGGTTGACTATTTTACTAACTCCCATAAAAGTGAATGGACAGAACTGGATAAAGCCAACTCGCCATTCTTATCTATAAGAGTTCTGAAAATAGTTGAGCAAGGGCAATTTCATTGAGGTGAATAGTGAGTCATTCATGTGCAACCTCGTCACTATTCTCAGTGACAAGGGTTAAGCTGACAGAGAAAAAAAATAGTGTAGTTTTCGGATTATAAGACACACCTTTCTTCCCCTAAAATTGGGGGCAAAATGGGTGTGTGTCTTATGTTCCAGATATAGCTCATTGAGGAGGGGGGAGTGGCGGTGGTAGAGCATGGTCACAGGAGGCAGGGTCGCAGCTGAAGGACGATGGCAGCAGCATGAGTGGGGCAATCCTGTGGGACCGGGGCTTGGAGGAGGTAATGTCGCAGCGTTGCGGACACCATTGATCTCTGGGCAGTGGACAAGATGGGCTTCAGGAAAATGGCAGCGCACATGCAGAGTGAGATCTCAGAGTGCCGAGATCTCAATCTGCGTATGTGCCTCCACAGCCATTTCTTGAAGTCCATCGCGTCTGAAGCGGCGCACACGCAGTTTGAGATGTCGGCTTTCCAAGATGTCAATCTGCGTGTGTGCTGCCTCTGTAACCATTTTCCTAAAGCCCATTGCATCCACTGCATGGAGATCAAAAGCTCCCGCATTGCACCGCTGCTACACCCCCTCCTCAAAGCCCCTGGTCCTCATACCGCTGCCAACATCCTTCAGCTGCGACCCTGCCCCCTGTGACTTGCTCCACCACTGACATACCCCTCTGGTGACCTACAGTTAGGTCCATAAATATTTGGACTGTGACACAATTTTCGCGAGTTGGGCTCTGACTGCCACCACATTGGATTTGAAATGAAACCTCTACAACAGAATTCAAGTGCAGATTGTAACGTTTAATTTGAAGGTTTGAACAAAAATATCTGATAGAAATTGTAGGAATTGTACACAATTCTTTACAAACACTCCACATTTTAGGAGGTCAAAAGTAATTGGACAAATAAACCAAACCCAAACAAAATATTTTTATTTTCAATATTTTGTTGCGAATCCTTTGGAGGCAATCACTGCCTTAAGTCTGGAACCCATGGACATCACCAAACGCTGGGTTTCCTCCTTCTTAATGCTTTGCCAGGCCTTTACAGCCGCAGCCTTCAGGTCTTGCTTGTTTGTGGGTCTTTCTGTCTTAAGTCTGGATTTGAGCAAGTGAAATGCATGCTTAATTGGGTTAAGATCTGGTGATTGACTTGGCCATTGCAGAATGTTCCACTTTTTTGTACTCATGAACTCCTGGGTAGCTTTGGCTGTATGCTTGGGGTCATTGTCCATCTGTACTATGAAGCGCCGTCCGATCAACTTTGCGGCATTTGGCTGAATCTCGGCTGAAAGTATATCCCGGTACACTTCAGAATTCATCTGGCTACTCTTGTCTGCTGTTATGTTATCAATAAACACAAGTGACCCAGTGCCATTGAAAGCCATGCATGCCCATGCCATCACGTTGCCTCCACCATGTTTTACAGAGGATGTGGTGTGCCTTGGATCATGTGCCGTTCCCTTTCTTCTCCAAACTTTTTTCTTCCCATCATTCTGGTACAGGTTGATCTTTGTGTCATCTGTCCATAGAATACTTTTCCAGAACTGAGCTGGCTTCCTGAGGTGTTTTTCAGCAAATTTAACTCTGGCCTGTCTATTTTTGGAATTGATGAATGGTTTGCATCTAGATGTGAACCCTTTGTATTTACTTTCATGGAGTCTTCTCTTTACTGTTGACTTAGAGACAGATACACCTACTTCACTGAGAGTGTTCTGGACTTCAGTTGATGTTGTGAACGGGTTCTTCTTCACCAAAGAAAGTATGCGGCGATCATCCACCACTGTTGTCATCCGTGGACGCCCAGGCCTTTTTGAGTTCCCAAGCTCACCAGTCAATTCCTTTTTTCTCAGCATGTACCCGACTGTTGATTTTGCTACTCCAAGCATGTCTGCTATCTCTCTGATGGATTTTTTCTTTTTTTTCAGCCTCAGGATGTTCTGCTTCACCTCAATTGAGAGTTCCTTAGACCGCATGTTGTCTGGTCACAGCAACAGCTTCCAAATGCAAAACCACACACCTGTAATCAACCCCAGACCTTTTAACTACTTCATTGATTACAGGTTAACGAGGGAGACACCTTCAGAGTTAATTGCAGCCCTTAGAGTCCCTTGTCCAATTACTTTTGGTCCCTTGAAAAAGAGGAGGCTATGCATTACAGAGCTATGATTCCTAAACCCTTTCTCCAATTTGGATGTGAAAACTCTCATATTGCAGCTGGGAGTGTGCACTTTCAGCCCATATTATATATAGATTTCTGAACATGTTTTTGTAAACAGCTAAAATAAAAAAACTTGTGTCACTGTCCAAATATTTCTGGACCTAACTGATATCTGGATTATAAAACAGACTCAGAATATAAAACAGACTCGCTTTTTTAACATTCAAAATTCTTTTTTCTTTCCTTTTTTCCTGCTCTAAATTTGGGGTGCATTTTATAATCCAGTGTGTCTTATAATTCTAAAAATATGGTATTGAAAGGGCTTTTCAACTATTTTTTCACCCCCTGGCCATATATCATAGTTCTTCTAAACAATACCTTTCGTAATATACTTGTATAGGATGTATAGCTTCTATGAGCGTATCTTAACAGGAATCACATAGTTCTGGATTGTTATGGAGATTCTTCTTCTCCTTTGTTATGTCCAATACTTCCTTTTCCTGCACAGAAATCAAACAAAATGAAAGAAATTGTCACTGGGCTCCTCATGGTGGGTATAGATGTTTTGGAGTTAATCACAATTCTTAACCCATGCAAGATGAGCTAACAGTTTTTTTCAGCATTATTAGCAGGGGATGACATCTAGTGAAGTGCTGCGATCTGCAATTCAAAAGCAAAGGGTTTAGGTAATCCAATCACTGACCTGGACAGCTGAAAAGTGCTAAAATTTGCAAAACAAACACACTGACAGGGCCGTACTGGCCATCTGGCAATTGCCAGATGAGCTCGTACCTACCCTGGGTTGCTCTGACACTTGGTATTTCCCAATATCTTCAGCAGCACAGGGTGGAGAAAGGAGAAGAAGGACTAAGTGCTGGGAAACAGGTTGCAGCAATGCATGATGGACCTTGTAGTATTAGCACACAGTAAACCTGGAGAGGGGGAGAGATTGATGTACACATCAGAGCTGCTGCTGCAGACACCAAGTGATGCCATCTGCATGACAAAGGTTTATATTACTATTATAAGAGTCTGTATGCACAATTGATGAATAACATTGAAATGTGTTAGGTAGTGGATAACTTCTTTAATGTTATGGTTATGTGAAATACAAGAAACAACTATCTTTTGTTTAGTGTATTTTTGACAGCCCAATTTTGTATCATAATCAAATTTTGTATCTATTTTTTAGAATCGGTAATAGAGTCTTATACATTGCCATGGATTTCACCTTCTGTGTGCAGATTCTCACCAGCTTCTGTCTTTTCATGCCCTGTGTTAGGTTCTGTGGTAATAGGATACATCCAGACCTACACCGCCTCCCATATAATGTCACAGCCACAGCATCCTATGTACGAATACTACATACTAATTCTCATAATAGCGATACTCCTAACATCAAGGTTGGTCTGGCCCACCGGAGGACTGGAGGATCCTCCGGTGGGCCCATGTGCTCTGCCTGCCGCTAAAGACACAATCAGCTGATCACAATAGCATTACAATCATTACACAACCTAAGTTGCAGTCTTCAGCAGAAGAGATTCAGGGTTGCATATGCATTGCTCTCCCGTGCTATTCAACACACGGAAGACAAATGATCAGGATCCAGCAGGATACAACAGCGTTCTATTCATTATAAGTGAGCTACAGTTTGCAGCAAAACAGAGAATCAGTGAAGTGTGCACCGCTATTATCTAATGCTAGGAGGAGCAGTTGGCAGCTCACATCTATGAACAGAACGCTGTGCAATTCTGCTGTATTCATATTAAAAAGGCGAGGGAGAAAGAGGAAAAAGTGTGTGAATAATTGTAATGCTTGCAGCCAGTGTAGGGGCAGCAAGCAGGGTTAGTGGACCCACTGAAACACAGGGAGACTTGGGCTTACTCTTTAGTGGGAGGGGCTTAACTAAGTGCCTACCGCAAGGCATACGCAAAGTATCACTCCCAGGGCAGTGACCGGGACTGTAGCAGCTGACCCACAGGGCAGTATTATGATCCGGTAACCGTGGAAGATTATAAAAAAACTCCCATTGGTGAATAAACACCAAGAAAACAGGAGTAGTTGGAAACTGGGCTGACCACAATCCATTAACTATCAGACCACACTAGAAGTAGCCGTGGAGTGTTCCTAAAAACCTAGACGCCACGTCACAGCCTGAGAAACTAGCTACGCCTCACAGAATGAAATGAGGAAATCTATCTTGGCTCAGAGTAGTCCCCAAAGGAGTAGATAGCCCCCCAGATTACGGTAATCTAGGAAAACACAATACTCAGATAGGAAAAATAGATTTAACAAAGGCGAGGCTCAACTAACTTGAAAGAAAGAAAAGGAAAGGAACTGATTGTGGTCAGTACAAAATCCCTGTAGAAAAATATCAAACTCCTGATAGCAAAAATGACCCTGGAGGTCATACGACCTCACCCCCACTATATCAGGTACTCCTGTAAATAATGGGAGAACAGAAAAAGAACACCAAAATACAGATGAGCAAATAATCAAATTAGACAGGGATAAAATCCCTTTTCCTGCAGGAGAGCTAGCACAGGGGAACCTCCATGCTCACAACACAAGAGAAACAAAACTTCAACTGCAAGAAAACAGATACAAACCAAAACAAGGAAAAACAACCACCTTAAGGTGTAAACCAGAAAGGCAAAAACTGAAAACTTATCTGCAGAAGTCTTGCTCGGGGATACAGGGAAGGACAAAGCTCTAGGCCAGGAACAGAGATTGAGGAATGTACACTTATAACCGGCGCCCAGAGGGCAGAAAGTGCTCTCCTATATAGACCAGACTTGTCTGCAATAGGACTTCCCCAATTCCCAATTAACACCGACACCTGTCTGAGTCACAAGCTCAGATTCAGCTCCACTACCATTCCTGGCCACCAGAGGGAGCTTCAAAACAGCACCCACACAGACGACATTCACAACAGGGCAGGTGACAGACTCAGGTATGGCACAGGTAAAGGCAGGTACAGTCGGCCAGGTGGGTATGGACAAATATGGTGGACATGGCAGGAACAGATAGATGTGGCAAGGATTTGAAAGCAGCAGAGGGTCGTAGGTAAATACCAGCTCCACCATGCCTGATGGTTTTCCGGTCAGCCTCCACACATAAGAATGGATGAGTGGCCATGGATGTCTGACACTAGTGATAAGTGAGCACTAACATGCTCAGAACGACTCGTTTACCCAAGTATAATGGACATCAATGGGTGACTCAAGCATTTTTCCAGAAATGTCCTGGAAAAATGCTTGAGTTCCCCATTGACTTCCATTATACTCAAGTACTCGAGTCACATTCATTCGTGCATCCAACTGCTCATTACAAGTACCGAGAACCCGAGTATGGTAGTGTTCGTTCATCACTAATGGTAACTGTTCATTACTAATGTGCTGTTGTAATACATGGTCAGTGCCCCATGATGTAACTGTGTTTTGTCTTATGTATTTACCATTTACCATAGAATATCATAAATGCAAGTTTTGATAATTAAGTGTTTTAGAGAAGAACAAGTTCCAAATGTAGCAGAGTAAGGACTGTTTATGGGGTTCCTAATGCTGACATCTAGTGATCAGGTTAGCCAGCGGGAGAGCTACTTTTAGAAGAGATCTTAGATAAGATAGGGTGAAAATAGTAAAAGGGCAGAGTTACAGATGACAGGGCATATGGTTAGGAGAGGGAGCTCGAATGGAAGGCAGTCGAGAAGTGTATTCAAAGTGACTTGGTCTTGGTGCTAGGGCCAGTCAGGGAATCCCAAGGTAACCTCTGGAAGTCCGGAGCCTACGACTCACCCCGGCGGGCTTAGAAAGTCGTCCAGATAGGGAAGCCATCAGCGCCCAAGAGCAAATGAAGGTTTGCAGCCTTAGAGGGAAGGAAGCATAGACCCTGGAATATAGAGTACGAGGCCCAAAATAGCAGGGAACAGAATGAGAAATAGTTCCCCACAGAGAGGCAAAAGAAAGCCATGCCTGTCAAAATGGTGTGAAGAATAAAAGTAAACAAAATTGGTTGTTCAAGTGAACTATAGTGTTGCGTGTCATACTAAATGACGATATCAATGACTGACAGCAGGGGTGATGAACACCAGCCCGAAACAGCAAGTAAGTGTAATGCACTCTGCCTGAAGCCACGTCCACCCATGGAGTCTCCTTGGCGAGGGAGAGCGGAACCCGTGCAGCCCTGGGCTGGCTGTTTGCTTCCCTATCACATACTATCTGTAATGTTTATTCAATGTTTTATGACTTTCTTTTCTTATCTCTATTATCTGTGACATCATTATCTAGATTCACCAAAAATTGACTATTGCATTCTTTGCTTCTGCTTTTATAGAGGCTATGATAACACCTTCTGATTGGCTGTGCTATACCATGCAATGTGATAGCTGTAGAGCAGGGGTCGGGAACCCTTTTGGCTGAGAGAGCCATGAATGCCACATATTTTAATATGTAATTCTATGAGACCCATACTCACTACTCACCAGGGGGGAATCGGCGGTGGTGTAGAGGATCAGATGGTCCCAGGAGGCAGGGTAGCGGATGCTGCGGGTACGGAGGAGGGGGTGTCATGGCTCAAGAGGGTCAGTGTGCGAAGGGTCAGCGATACTGCTGCGGGCTCGTGGGGTGTCATGGCGGCGGGCACCGTTGATCTGCCGGCAGGCTCGGAAGAGGGGGTATTGTGGCTTAGTGTGCGGCAGTGGAGGGTCGGCAATATTGCGGGCTCATGGGGTGTTGAGGCAGTGAGAACCATTGATCTACCGGCTGGCTGCTTTGAATCTCCCGCAGTTGACGAGATCGACTTAAAGAAAATAGCCACGGCGTGTGCACAAATCGATGCAATGGACTTCAAGAAAATGGCCGCAAAGTTCTAGCTGCACACGTACCGCCTCCGTGGCCATTTTCTTGAAGTTGATCTTGTCAACTTAGAAAAATTCAAAGCAGCCCGCAGTCCACTGGCAAATCAATGGTGCTTGCTTCCACGACACCCCATGAGCCCGCAGTGTCACCAACCCTGCACCACCACTGCCTCCCCGGTAAGTCATAAGCGGTTTGTAACACACACTCCCATTTTTCCCCCTGTTCTGGAGGAAAAATGTGCGTCTTACAAATAGGAAAATACTGTATTTTTTATTAAAGATTTGTCTGTGAGCCAGATGCAGCCATCAAAAGAGCCATAAGTTCCCAACACCTGCTGTAGAGCATTACAGGGACGTTTGAGCATTTGCACCTGGGATCCTGTGAACCTTCTCTGGCTGGTGTGGTCTTCTGCTTTCTGCAAAACAGTCCTTTACTCTGTTAGAGTCTGTAGGAACTGAAGAGGTGGAGAGACTCTCGAACCTTGTCTCATGCATCTTTCACCCATGGCAGCATGGATTTTTCTCCATGTCCAGCAACTTTCCCACGTGGGGCTGCTGAACAAGATGAGCACATATAGCACTGTTTTTTTCCAACCTTTAATTTGGATAAGACCCTATCTGTGTGGTCTCTTCAGTTTTTTTATCGTTGTGTAAAACAGTGGCTGCCATTTTTTGGCAATTTGTGCAAAATTGTTCGAATTTACCGAATCCAATGAATTTGCTAAAATTTTACATAAATTCGATTTCAACAAGCTCATCTCTAAAAGTTGTCTATAGTGTCATATGTAGAACAAGTAGAGAATTGATTTCTATAAATTCCCCAACCATAAATCGAAAACAATTGAAAAAAAAAGAATTGAAGCCAGCAGGGGTGCGCGGCAGCTTAGAGGATATAGGTGCATGTGATGCCATCTACCGGTAGCAGTAACTCCCAACAATGTTAGGAGTCAGGACATAACCCCGTCCTTATTAAGCTTCTTGAGTCAAATGAGCACAAATGCTTCTCCATTCATTTATCCATCAGCCGTTGTTACAAATAATCACAACAGGCTCTGGCTGTAGAAAGCGAGCGCCGTCTAACCGGACATGACAGAGCAACAAAGGATAAACAACAAACAGATGGAAAATGCAGCCTTCAGATTACAACAACACGATATGGAAAATGCATTGGATACAGATTCATGTAATTGAATAAACAGATTGTATCAAGGAGAACCCTGGAATGTGCATGTCATGTCCTCGCAGCAGCGAAGTGCAGGAACACAAGCTCACCGCTATGTATAGTTCAGGTAAGCTTGACGGGATGGGATATCGCTATACCATATGATCAATGCCTGATGATCTGTTCAACCTTCATTCAAAATCACAATTCCTCTGTGCAGAGCATCTTGCCTTTGGAGATGCTTTGCTGCACTTTCCGGAGTTTCCAAGCTAGGAGTTTGATGGACAGCACTGGATTTCATGTTGGTGCTGATTACTCAGGTGTTCCACCTCCCTGATTATATCTCAGGTTTCTTTACTGAGCATGCTCGCTCAGAACGTCACCAGGTGTATTCCCTGGTTCTGCAGTTGTGCTGTTGGCTTGTGTCTCTGCTAGTGTTTTCATCTTTGTTCTCTAACCCTGGAATATTATTTTACTCCTCTCTACCCGCTCCCTGTTCTTGTTGTGCCCTCCTGCTCGTTTGACCTCGGACCGTTACCTGACCACATCTCTGTTTTCTCCTTGAACTTATTAAGTGCTCTCCTGGATTTCTGACCCTCGGATATTGACCTGACTACACCTCTGTTTACTCTTCATGCTCATATGTCTCGTCCTGTTAACCGACCCCGGCTTTCCTGACTACTCTTCGACCCATACTCCCTGTAAGTAGTGCCTGCATCACAGTTTTCCTCTACTTTAAAATGTATTGTCAATGGATCCAATGTGAAGTTAAGAAAAGAAAATCCTATTCTCACCTTCCGGACCATCGCTTCACTAATGTGTCCACCACCGGTCTCAGCTGTGAAGTCAATCTTTGGCAGCCTACGTCTACGCGGCATCTGCACTGAAAGGGAAGTTTGAGTCTAGCATTAGGCTTTTTTTTCCACACAACCTTATAATGCATTGAGTAAGGAGACAGCACCTGTCTGTCCATTTATATTCAGGTTCCCATAAATCTTCATTTTGCATTAGACGGTTTCCTTTAATATTGTCTCGGACATTAGTGTTAGAGAGCTGTGTACTCTGCACGATGCCGCTCCGAATGAGTCCAGGAAAAATACTGGCAGGAGACAAAGTAATTAATAGACAATTCATCTTCAGGCCTTGTGTCCTCTCTTACACAGTTGCTGGACTCAGATTACTCTAAAATTTAATGAGGATGAAACTCGATCGCTGGCTATGGAGAGCACATTAATTCTCATGTTTGAGGATACAGTCAGGAACACTAGAAAGATGGACTTGGAAAAACAAAGCTGTTTTCTTCATAATTGTTTCCCCCAGAGACCTATTCGAATTGTTTCTGTTACAGAATGTTGTAAAAAAAATAGCTTCAAGAGAAAGTATACCACCAATACAGTAAAGACATGGAGACACAATAAAGGTTCAGCACCAAATGGTCTGACAATCTTGGGACAATCCTAATGTGATGCACCTTTACCGAATCCGGACTTTGCTTCCCTCACCCTGGTCCATTAAAGTATGTTTTGCTCCATGTGGGACTTTGCCGATGGCACAATGTGATCCTTTTTGATCATCTGCATAGACCGCTTTAAGGCCTACCAAGACACACACCTGAGTTTTGCCATTAAGGCTTTAGTGCTCCTGAGTCCTGTCTGCCTGCAGCTTCCAGTACGTCTACTACCTGTCTGTGATTTTCAGGATCTCTACTATCCACCTGTGGCTTCCATTACCTCTGCTACCAGCCTGCTGTCTGTCTGCAGCTTTCAGTACCTCTGCTACCTGTCTGCAGACTACAGTACATCTCCTGAAAAATAGACTGCATACCGGGGGTATTTTCCATAAGCTTTATTCCATTGGCAGGGCTTTATAGCCCATTGGTAGGGTGAAACGTTGCATACATTTATGATGGAATAAAGCTCATAGAAAATACCCCAAGGATGTGTGACGCCCTGGACTAGCCAGGTAGTCACAGACATAACAACATACACCCCCCCACCCTAGACAGTTACAACAGTCAGACAAAAACCCTTGTTGCCTCCCTCCAGGGTCTGATGTCCACACCAGGTGGGGCGGAGCCAGGCGGTTGGCCCCACCCACCGAGGAGTTCACAGGCCTGGAGGCGGGAAAGCAGGCAGAGTAGTTTGGAGGTGAAAGTGAGAGGTCAGAAACTGCAAGTGTCTGGGTCGGAGCCCAGGCACGGACAGCAAGGTTGGCAGACGGTGGTGGCCATCTGCAGGAGTTAGCGGAACTCTGCAGAGCCGTAGGACCGGGGTCGGGCGTTGGCCCGCCGGTACCGAACCGGGGAGCAGAGTGAAGCTAAGCACACAGGCAGGGCCATCGGACCCCGACCAGGCTTGGAGCCGCCGACAATAGTCAAATCCGAGTGTGACAGGAACCCCAGGGGTTCCCCAACAACCAAGACCCGACAGAAGGCAACAGTCCACACCGAGAGGATATACAGCCACCGCCACAGGCTAGAGATCCAAGAGCCAGCGCCTGTGGGAAAAACGGGCTCCTACGGCATCTATACGCCGGGGAGCGGACTACCGGTGGGCAACCACAGGAGTCAGAACATTCTAACAGGTGCAGGGAAAGACAGCCACCATCACACCGTCCGGGGAGAGCACAACAACACTGCAGCCGGCTGCGGGACCCGTCCATCCGGCCGTTTGGTTTACCAGAGACTCTGTCATTGACTGTCTGAGTGAGTACACCAGTGCCGTCCGGCACCGCGCCGCGCTGCCCCTGCAACCCTGCACCCCAGCCATCCAGCCTCCCCGTTACACCACCGGGCCCCGGGATCACCAACCCCTACCCACGGAGGGGATAACATCCTTGCTGCTCCCTACCATCTCTCCCGGGATCCCCGTCACCAGCAGCGGTGGTGCCCTCATCACCACGTCCCGTGGGTGGCGTCACAAACTCTCTCCCCAAACCAACCATCCCCTTTCACTCACGGGTGAGGAGCGCTGCTCGAGTGCCCGGGTCCGGCCCACCGCTCGAGCCACCGAGCAGCAGAAGCCCCGGACCCGAGCGTGGTGAGCGCGTCCCCTCCGCCCGCGACAGATGCTGTTCATTTTTTTGGATATATTATGCCAATTGAATCCCTTGGATTGGCCTGCATCCCTATCCCCTTTTAAGATGACTCTACCAAAAGGTGCTGCAAACATCCCCCGGTTGTTGTATCCAGTACATCTCCTGTTTGCCTGCAACCTCCAGTACCTCTGCTTCCAGTCTACTGTCTGCCTTCAGCCTCCAGTACCTCTGCTACCAGTCTCCTGTCTACCTGCAGCTTCCAGTATCTCTGCTGCCAGTCTCCTGTCTGCCTGCAGTTTTCAGTACCTTTGTTACCTATCTGCAATCTCCAGGATGTTTCATGTCTGCCTGCGGCTTGCAGTAAATTTTCTTCCAAGCTCCTGTCTGCCTGTAGCTTCCAGTACCCCTGTTATCTGTCTATGGTATTGGCAATGTTTCTTGTCTGCTTGTGGCTTGCAGTACCTCTTCTACCTGCCTGCGATCTTCAGAACATCTCCTGTCTGCCTTTGGCTTTCATTACCTCTGCTACCAGCTTCCTATCTGCCTATGGCTTCCAGTACCTCTTCTACCTGTTTGAGATCTTCAGGACATCCCTTATCTACGAGCAACTTGCAGTATCTCTCATAACAGCCTCGTGTCTGCCTCCAGCTTCCAATATCTGTGCTACCAGCCTCCTGAATGCCTGCAGCTTCTGTGGCGCCCCTGAGGTACTGCACCTCCGCCAGAGGTGTGGTATCCCATTCCCAGATAAGGAGGAGGTCACAAGTTGTTGTAAACAGACACACACTCTTAATTTAGCAACACTCCATTAGGCTGTTGCACCTTAGGGAAAGCACAGTCCTGGATCCTGTCTGGAGGTGGGGTTTAGTTAGTGGGAGTGGATCGTAGGACATTAGTGAGTCAGGAAGTAGACGCGGAGGAGAGAGGTCCTAGAGACTGGAACTGGAGCAGCTCATTCCGTCCAAGGACAAGGAGTGATAAAGGAAGAAGAAGAAGTAGAAGGAGTCTTAGAGCCATGGGAAGTGAGAAGTCCACCAGTGGGCTCGCATCCACAGCCGGCATACCGGTGTTGAGGGATTTGGCCACAAAGGGGACCAGCCCCTAGACTAGTGGAGAACAACCAGGCTCAGCTAGCAAACCAGAGGCTGGGGCTATTTCAAGTACCGAAGCCACCACCAGCCATAACCCGCTAAAAAGGTGACCACCTAGGACCAAGGGGATGAGGCAAAAAAGCCACCCATAAAAGGGATCCACAGACACCGGCTCAGGGCACAGTGTGCGCGGCGTGGAGCAGGCGGGTAAGGCCATCGTAGGAAGATGACCAGGGAAGGAATACAGAAGGGTGTACCGGGTTGTGCCTCCCAACTATCCGGGGATCGGCTGGGACCCATCACAACAGGACCCAGCATTGCGAGGGCAGCATTTAACTACTCATGGTAACCTGGAACTATTAACTGTGAGTAAAGAACTTGTGACTGCATTCCTGTGTTGCCCAGTGATTGCCTGCGCCTCTGGCCCTGCAACCCGCCATTACATCTCCACACCATAGACTGTCACCTATTTACCTGCCCTGGGGCCCAGCTCTACCTGTGGAGAGCTATACTAACTCAGCTGCATCACCACCGACCCCAACGGAACTGAACAGCAGCGGCGGCACATATTTTGCCGCATACCACGGGTGGAGTCATGACATATTCCCTGTAAATATCACACATTTATTTAAAACGACACCACCAGGGTCACGAAGTCAGGCCCTGTCACCATGACCCTCCAAACATAACCGTGGCCCAGATCCGTGTTCCCCCAGGCTCTGATAGGGTGTGTAACTTCCATACCCTTACTTCTTGTTTTCTGTGTCCTCACCTGCCTGCAGCACATGGCCCATGTGTCCACCTGAATCTTGAACTTGGAGGATCCACCTCACCAGGTGAGCCTAACACTACCATTTAGTTTTAGAGTTATCAGTTATCCAGTTGCTTCTATCCAAAATCAGCACCCTATTTGCCTTTAGGTATTACATCTCAATGCAAGTGATCTAGAATACCAGCTGACAAGAGGTCTACCTAGAAGTGAAACTTTTGGCTTGCAACATTTTGGGATGAGCCCATTGTCAAAAAAACCTTTGACAATGTAGGGATTGTCCTGGATCTCTACCATGAAGAGAACATTTTGTCACAGAAACTTTTTGAGATGTCTGATCCACCAGTGATACGGCCATTTGACCGAAATGTCCCAAGGAGCCATTTTTCAACCAAACCAGGCCACATGTTCCTCATGCTACTGTAAGCAGACTGTATGGCCTAAATGTGCTACCATGACCTGCAGGGTCTCGGGACTTGTTTGATATCAAGCATACCTGTGGCATTATTGGTTTGTGATTACACAGGAGCTGCCAGCAGAGAATCTTGATGATTTACTCAAGTGCATTCAGTGTGGCTCCCCTAAGGCTTCAGTCACCACAGGGTATTGCATCTGCCTTAAGGTGCAGTACTTATCCTGGGTAAGAAGAGATTAACTGGTGTTCATAGATTACACAACATCCTGTGCTCATGGCTTACACAACACAGCCAGCAGTTACTCAACACAGGTGGTCACCATAGCAATGGGTTTCTCAGGAAGGTGGGGGCTGACTGGGGAAGTTACAGAACACACAGGAAATCACTATAGATCAGTCTGAGATGCAGGAGAAGCCAGGTCGCTGAGGGCTGTGCTTCACAGCTCCCCTCAGAAAGACTACCCGGGATGAGTGCTTCAGAACTATCCTGGGGAAGGAGAGGAGAGTGTCAGGACCTCATGGCCTCGTAGGACCATGGTGGCGGAGGGCCGTGCTTCAGAGATCCCTCAGTTAGGACTGGGCAGACTGGAAAGGACCGGGCAGACTGGGAGAAACCGCAGATTCCCGGGTGGAGTTGGTGAGACAGAGGGGAAACATGGTAGCTGGAGGGTGAGCCCCAACAGCCCTTCAGGACTGGCGCCATCAGGGTGCAGAGCCCTAGGGTAGAACATACTCCACGTTGGACTACCAGAAACTGCAGGGAAGGGGGATTTCATGCCCCACTGCCCACCACCACAGAGATCCCGGGGCACAGTATATAGAGACAGGAGTCAAGACCACAGTCAGGCCCATAATTGTTTTGCGCTGCCTGCGAACGGGATGTAACTAAAGCCAAGGACACTGGGGTCCCTAAGTAGCTTCACACCACGGGGATCCACACTACAAGGAGCAAGGAGGAAGGTCTCACACGCTCCACAACACTGGTGGTAAGCTCTGATTCATCCAGGATCGGCTGGGGTGGCATCCTAAGAACTGTGAGTAAAAGATCTGGACCCACAACCGCTGCCTCAGCCTCTTATTACCGGTGCCATCACCGCGCGCTTGATTAAGGGTGATTGTTTCACCTGAAACGCGTAGTGTTGGTCATGCTATCCGTTGTTTCTGCATGTTAAAATAAACACCGTGGCTTTCCTCACCTGAAGAGCTGGATTTTTCTTCTTTTTTTTGCAATATTGGGCTGTGGCAGCGCCTGTCCGTGCTCCAGGGAGAAGCCAGGAGTGAGCGAATATATAGTGTGCTGGTACACACAAAGTGAATAAATATTATACTACTTTTTTATATAGAATAAAATGATTATATATAGCAATATACTCTAAAAATTAAAAAAAATATATAAAAATATATATAATTTAATATAATATATATATATATATATATATGTATATATATATATATATATAAATATAATATCAAGTTATAATATAATATAATATAACTATATACAAAAATATAATATAACAATATATAAAATCAATTTTACAGTTATCAGCCCTAGGAGGAATTCAAGCCAAATGCATCCAATAATATTGCTGTTTAATAGAATTTTTTTATGGGTTCTCTTTAACCACCAGCATGGGAAAAAAAAGATAAAAAAACAACAAATGGCGACAGTGGAAATATAGACTTTATATAGAGCTGGACCTCCCCTTTCCCCCAGTTCACATGATCACAGTTTTTCCCACCGCAGTAACATAGGAGTGATTTTGCCGACAGTGCAAACTTTTTGCAGTCCCTATTTGCCGGCGCAGTCCTCGTAGCCACCGTGTCTGACAGGTTGTAAGATTTTAAGAGTTGCTAATGCTACTGTTGTGAAGGCTCCTTGTATTAGCGCGCAGCCTCCGAACGTCTTCACATCCTGTGTGACCATGAATGCTACAGTTGTGTTAGGGAACGAAAGTCTATCCAATTAAATGTAAGGCACTGCCAATTAGGCTCTGGAGCCATCATCCACACCAGATTAATTATGGGTAAAATATTTATCGACTTCAACGACGCGAGACGGCCAGGTTTATCCTGAGCGAAGAATTTGTACTATAAAAAAAAAAAGAAAAAATTAATGAGTTGGAACAACTTAAGCCAAAAAAACAATTAAAAACGCACAGAGGAGCAGACTTTAGTTCCGAGATACGACTGCTCCTCCATTTATTCTTTCTTCTCTCAGGTGATAAACTAAAATATACCAAACGTTTCTCTCGGGGCCATTGGCAGAACTCGATCGTTCAACCACAGAGCAATGAAATCCACTAGTTTGCAGTTAAATTTTCCACTTGTTCATACTGTTGGTGACCCTATGAACCTATATTTTCTTCTTCTACTTCCTCCTGGAATTGCAGGTTTGTGGACTTTGCTTTTCTTAAACTTTGCTAGCACTGAAACTCCAATGTATGAAGCAATGTTGTGTCTCCAAAATACAGCACATTAAGGGACTTAAAAAATGCATGGAAATAAACATAGTATGTGAAGAAGCCCTTAAGATGTTATTGTTTTCAGATTGGTGGGGTCCCAATCTCAGCAACCCAACTGTAGAGCAACACTGAAAGTGGCACTGTCATGGTTCTGATCCGTGGTCTGATTCTGCTGAGCCTGTGTTCTGTTTTTCATTTTGCGCCAGTGGACGAGTGGTTTCCCATCCTCAGTTCCTACGTTGGTGTTGGGAGGGGCCTCTCTCCAGGCGCCTCATTCTGGGTGATTGCTCTGCTTCATTAGGGAGCAACCTCACCCAAATTTTCTTCTAAACATTTCCAAATCTTCAACTAAGGAGGAACCGAATGTATGACCCCCAACTTTGTAATTCTAAAGGGCACTTTACACACAGCGATATCGCTAGCGATGTCGCTGGTGAAAGCACCTGCCCCGTCGGTTGTGCGTTACGGGCAAATCACTGCCCGTGGCGCACAATGTCGCTCGGACCCATCACACTATACTTACCTGCCTAGCGACGTCGCTGTGAACGGCGAACCGCCTCCTTTCTAAGAGGGCGGTTCGTGTGGCGTCACAGCGACGTCACTAAGCGGCCGCCCAATAGAAGCGGAGGGGCGGAGATGAGTGGCCGTAACATCCCGCCCACCTCCTTCCTTCCTCATTGCCGGCGGCCGCAGGTACGGTGTTGTTCCTCGTTCCTGCGGTGTCACACATAGCGATGTGTGCTGCCGCAGGAACGACGAAAAACCTGCGTCCTGCAACAGCAACGATAATTGGGATTAGACTGACGCGTCAACGATCAACGAAAAGGTAACAAATTTTGATTGTTAATGGTCGTTCGTGCGTTTCACACACAACGATGTCGCTAAAGAGGCCGGATGTGCGTCACGAATTCCGTGACCGCAACGACATCTCATTAGTGATGTCATTGCGTGTAAAGTGGCCTTAAGAGTGAGATTGGGCTTCTGTAGTCATAACAGCATATTTTTTTTCCATTTACCTCTTTGTGAGTCCATATTCTGAAACATAATGTCCCCCGTTTCTATTTATTCAGTAATTTTTCCCCCGTCGTATCATATTTTTGTGGGTTGACTCAGTCTGTAGTGCACCTTGTCAAAGTATACAAAAATCAAGACTTTCTTTGGCACTCAGCTCCAGGACTAACTCTCCAACGCACACCCAAAATTGTGCCAACACAGTGTGCAAAAGACTAATTCCACCAACTGTGTTTATTTTCTTTCATTTTAGTATTATCCTTTATTACCGTCGAGAGTCGCTACGCTGGGATTAAAGGATGTGTGAGCAATCCACAGGAAAGACAGCAATTCTAATATTTCTGGAGGGTCTGTCTCAGTGATGACATTGGCCAGGATGTAGCCTTAGAAATTATATTAATTGGTCTCATTGTAAGAGTCGGCCAAACGAAACAGACGATGGAGCCGTTAAGTAGAGTCATGGCCATGCATCTTGGTGAGCAGGTACAGAATACTTGCCTTTCCCGACCAGGGGATCTCGATTAAGTTAACATTTCCTGATGAGATCTCAAATTGTTAAAACATATGTGGGCTTAATGCTCTGCAGAATGAATTATTAGCCAGGAAAATGAAAACTGATATCCTTGGCCTATCGGAACAGTGGCATGAAGCATTTTTGAAGAAATTTCCCAGATAAATCTGTTTTAATATTACAACTTGGTGATGTATAACATGCTGGATCACGTTACACTTACACATTGTCAAAATCATTTCTGTAAGACAGTAAATATGTGGACATGTAACAATGGGATCTTCAAACAGTAAGCAAAGATAGAAGAGCAGAAAAGAAGATCGTGAACTTTGCAACCCTTGAGATTGTTCATCAAAGTTTGGCTGATCAGCTCAATCATAAGGATCTAGAGAGTGTTGCATTGTAGAAACAAGCACAATGCTACATATACAAGAGTGCCTGTGCCTGGTACTGCAGTCCCAATAGACCTGAATGTTACTGAACTGCAGTACCAGGAACAGGCGGCCATATGGGAAACATGCTGTACTTGTTTAAAGGGAACCAACCACGTGGATTTTACCATGTAAAGTAAAGCCAGTGCCATACTGGCACTACCATGGTGATTAAAATCATACCTTCACTGTCATGGTTCTGACCCGTGGTGCTCTGCTCTCCTGCAGAACCGGTGTTTTGTTTTGTATTTTGTGCCAGTGGACAGGTGGTTTCCCATCCTTGGTTCCTGCGTTGGTGTTGGGAGTGTCCTCTCTCCAGGCGCCTCGTTCTGTCTGATTGCTCTGCTTCATTAGGGAGTAACATCACCCATAACGCCGCCAGTCATAGTTACTACCTAAAATAAGTGCTCTGGCTCCGGTTTGTGCTTTGATCTTGTCTCCTACCTTGGAATTGTTGTTACCCCTCTCCTCCCATGTCACCGACTCTGACATTGTTCCCTGGCTTCTGACCTCTGGCTTGTATCATAACCGCGGCTCCGCTTTTCCCCAGTGTACCTTACGTTACTTCCTGGCTTCTGACCTCCGGCTTGTACCCTGACCTCAGCTCCGCTTCCCCCAGTGTACCTTCCATGACTTCCTGGCTTCTAACCTCCACCTTGTGCTCTGACCTCGGCTTTTCTTCATCCCTGTGTTCCATACGTGACTTCCCGGCTCCCAATCTCCGGTTTGTTTGACTTCCCCATCACTAGTTGCATCTGGTGACATCAAGTGGTAGATTGTCACATTCACTTTTCAGTTTTTGTCTTTGATTGCCGGAAAAAAAATCGATAGGGTCCAGAACTTGGTACATTCTTTGATTAGCGTTTGCAGCGGTGCGGGACTTTTTGGATTGGGTCCTCTGTGTAAATTCCTCCTACGCCGTCCTCCTGGATTGCCCCTTTTCTTTATTCAAATTTTGTGCATGTCCCGCGATTGCCGCTGTTTGCGGCACGTGTGCATCTGCAATCACCAGTGCCATTTTATTGAAGACACTGGGGAGATGACTATGAGTGGCATTGGCGCATGAACAGATTTGTTTTTTTCATCTGCGCATGCTCCCCTGTTGCTCATAGTCCTTTCCACAGTGTCTTCATAAAAGAGAGTGCATTACGCACATGCACAGACTCAGCAACAATTTAAATGAAGACATCATTACTCTTGCAATGTGCACTCGCCACCAACAGCAGCAATGGCAGCACAGCATGAAATTGGTCATCACTAGTTATGAGTACTGAACACCAGACTATGGTAGTGCTCGCTCATCACTAGTTACAAGACCCGAGTGCCTGAGCATGGTAGTGCCCACTGATCACAAGTTACGAGTACCGAGCACCCGAGCATGGTAGTGCTCACTCATCACTAGTTACGAGTACAGAGCACCTGAGCATGGTAGTGCTCGCTCATCACTAGTTACGAGTACTGAGCACCCGAGCATGGTAGTGCTCACTCGTTACTAGTACCGAGCACCCGAGCATGGTAGTGCTCGCTCATCACTAGTTACAAGTACCGAGTACCTGAGTATGGTAGTGCCTGCTGATCACAAAATATGAGTACTGAGCATGGTAGTGCCCACTCATCACTAGTTAACAGTACCGAGCACCCGAGAATAGTTGTGCCCACTCATCACTAGTTACGAGTACTGAGCACCCGAGCATGGTAGTGCCCACTCATCACTAGTTACGAGTACAGAGCACCTGAGCATGGTAGTGCTCGCTCATCACTAGTTACGAGTACTGAGCACCCGAGCATGGTAGTGCTCACTCGTTACTAGTACCGAGCACCCGAGCATGGTAGTGCTCGCTCATCACTAGTTACAAGTACCGAGTACCTGAGTATGGTAGTGCCTGCTGATCACAAAATATGAGTACTGAGCATGGTAGTGCCCACTCATCACTAGTTAACAGTACCGAGCACCCGAGAATAGTTGTGCCCACTCATCACTAGTTACGAGTACTGAGCACCCGAGCATGGTAGTGCCCACTCATCACTAGTTGCGAGTACTGAGCACCCGAGCATGGTAGTGCCCACTCATCACTAGTTGCGAGTACTGAGCACCCGAGCATGGTAGTGCTTGCTCATCACTAGTTACCAGTACTGAGCACCCGAGCATGGTAGTGCTCGCACATCACTAGTTACAAGACCCAAGCACCCAAGCATGGTAGTGCCCGCTAATCACTAGTTACGAGACCGAACACCTGAGCTTGGTAGAGCTGGCTGATAAGTTATGAGTACTGAGCACCCGAGCATGGTAGTGCTCGCTCATTACTAGTTACGAGAGCCAAGCATGATAGTGCCCGCTCATCACTAGTTATGAAACCTGAACACCCGAGCATGGTAGTGCTCACTCATCACTAGTTATGAGTACTGAGCACCCGAGCATGGTAGTGCCCGCTCATCACTAGTTACCTAGTTACGAGACCCAAGCACCCGAGCATGGTAGTGCTCGCTCATCACTAGAGAGAAGTAAGAACAAAGCCTTGCATTTTCCCTGCTCTTTTCCACTTGTGATTTTCTGGTTCAAGTGTGATCCGATAAAACATCTGATTGCACTCACAGCAGGGTTAAGCAATGAGCCAATTTCCTCTTTTCTTTTATTTCTCGATATGTTATACGACTGCAGTGCGATATACACAGAGACAGACAGCGGAGGAGATGGGAGAAAGAGCTCTCTCCCTCCCTCTTCTTCGAGGCTGTGATACGATCGCAAGATCACATCACAGTCGCATGACCCTCGGCTGATGCACGCAACAGAGGGCCATTAGCATATCGCTTCCAGTGCTCTCGTGCTACACAAGTGGAAAAGAGCCCTTATAGTATATTTATCATCCACAATGCTGCCAATTCCTCAATTTCCAAGTTGGTCAAGTGATGTAGCTTGTCCACAATTTTCTTACTTCTTGTAACATCCCCTATATTTTTCTTGGCCTTTTTATCTGTAACAAAATGCATAGAGTAAATGGCATCAAGTAGATAGGAGGCCTGATGCAAGAAGGGAAGTTGGGTCATTTAGCCCCTGCACAGTGGTATCTCTCAGATTTGAAGAATGGCTCATTAGAAGTCAAAAGGGAAATTGGAGTGGTTGGTCAAACAGAGAAGTAAGGAAGTGTGCCAGATGGTGCTAGTGTGACTCCCTGGCAAAATCAGGTAGTCACAGAGGTGGTACAAATCTCTCAGGTACAATACTCCATCCTCCTTGGCAGTCCCACACAAAACCCACACCCAGGTGCACAACACCAGCCAGTAAAGTCTAGTCACTCCCCCATGACAATAGGGACACAGCAGTGGGCGGGACCAGGCGGATGGGAGCGTCCACCTAGGGGTCCTGAGGTGTCAGGGGCGGGAACACAGTAGTTGAGTTGGGGAACACAGCAGAACAGCTCGGATAGTAGTTGAGTTCTGACAGTTGACAGTGGAGGAGTGTGAGGTGCAGCGGAGTTAGGGGTTGGGGCCCCTGGACTACTGACTAGGTGGCAGACGGCAAGCAGGACCACAGGCGACGTAGATCTGGTCGCGGGAGACCTTAAGTGGAACGGGGCAGGGTTGTAGCCCGCCGGTACCAACAGCGGGAATCCGGTCCAGAGGCCGAGCACAGACTGGGTGCCTGGACCCTAGGGGTAGGAAGAGTTCAAGCCCCTTGTCAATTGAGCAGCCGGGGACAAGGTTTCAGGCCTTGTTCTACAGAAGCCCAGAGAGCGAAATGGAAGCCCAACGCGGGGGATAGGGTGTCTGCCAAAAGCCACAGAGATCCCAAGGGTCAGATTTCACGGGCCACAGCTCCCAAGTCCCAACATACAAAATACCGGGAGTGGACTTCCCCGTTCCAAACGGAGTTGTCCCATTGAAGACACAAACACTGTGTGCCGGAGGAAGGGACCCCTGTTTGCTACACCCAGGTATGGGACCCGAATACACCCGCCGGAGGCGACCGGTCACTGGCAATTTGGTTTACCACTGGACTTTGTGTGCAATTCTTGAACTGTGAGTACACCACATCCATCCCCTGTCCAACCCTGCATGTTATTCTCCGCAGCCATTACTCCCATACACCCTGGGCCCCGGGACTACACCTCCCCTACCCGTGGAGGGGATTCCATCCTGCTGCCCTGCTCCATCAGCCCCGGGCGTCCCATCACCAGGCAGCGGCGGTGCTACCAACTCTCACCGCAACCCACGGGTGGCGTCACTGACAAAAACTCTATCCCCTGTAAATACCCCCCTTTCCTATGGTTGTGAGGACGGACGGCTGAACGAGCCCGGGCCCGGCTACCACTCAAGCCGCGGTAACAAACCCAGATCCGAGCAACCCCTGCAGCGGCCCGGCCCCTGTCCGCAACACTAGCATCATCTGTGGATAAGTAGTTCATGCTTTTCCCCCTCTGTGTCCTCCTTGTGTCTTCTCTAGTGTTTATTGTTGATGACGAAGAGTTCATCCCATCCATTCCCTATTTAGGGCCCAACACTAGGGATACCTAGGGTCAGGTATCCAGCTTGGCGCATAGGTGCGGAACCTATCTAAGGTGGTGAAGGAACCAAGGGCCCAGCAGTAGGTTTGGTCAGGAGTCACCATCTTCTCTTTCCCTAGACGCAGGGTTTCCCTTCTCTTTCACCGTTCTCTTGGTACTTCCCTGTACCTAGTATGACATGCATATGTACTGCCCCACGATCGGCTGCAGCCGAGCCGCTCGGATGCGGACTCGTCGGTGGGTGGCTTGAGCGCCTCCGGACCCGGGGTCATGTCGCTCTGAAAGGATGCTGGCACTGCGTAGGGGGTTGGTAGGTAGGTTTACGGCCAGGGCCGTGGTTTGAGTTAAATTTGTGACGCCACCCATGGGTTGTGGTGAATGTAGACACCACCGCTGCTGTTTACTAGGCCCCCGGGGACGGTGTTGCGCAGCCAGGTGTTGACCCCTCCGTGGGTAGGGGGTGATGGTCCCGGGGCCCAGTTGTGAGGCAGCAGGCAGATTGGTGTGGTGCGAGGCGGTGCGCGGCCCGAAGGCACAGTTGAACTCACTCTGACAGATACACCGGAGTCTCTGGTAAACCAAAAAGATGGTGGTCGGTGCCCGCAGCCGGCTGCGTCTGGTCCCCCACCTGGTTTGGTGGTCCCCGCCTTTCTCCTGCACCCTGTTTTGTAGCTGTGGACTGCCTGCGCTTCAGTGACGAGAGTCCGCTCTCCGGCTGTGTGTGTGTCGGGAGAGCCGTTTGCCCGCAGACGCTGGCCAGTGGGATGTCTCTGCCTGAGCGGTGGCTTTCTATCCCCCTCGTTGGGCTGTTGTCTTTAGTCGGGACTTGGTTGGGAAAGGACCTAAGGTCCAGACCTCAATCAGTGAATTAACTTAGTCCAGTAGATTCGGGACTTCATTTCAGGGTCTGAGTACCCCCCTGTGTGCTCTGGTTTCCAGTCGGTTCCCCGGTTCGGTACCGGTGGGCCACTACCCTGTCCCGGTCCCTTACAGTTCCACCAGGCTATCTTCCCGGCTCCTGCAGGCGGCGACTACCGTCTGCCTCTTGGCCAAACGGTGTCTAGGCTACGACCCAGACCCCTGTCAGACGTTTCCTACTCTCTCTTTCACCTCCTAAACTAATCTCCCCTCATTACTGAACTTGACTGCTTGCACTTCCTTCCTCAGGCCCTCTGAACTCCTCGGTGGGCGTGGCCAACCGCCTGGCTCCACCACCCTGGTGTGTCCATTAAACTCTGAGGGAGGTGACCAAAGTTTTAGGTTGGCTGCTGTTACCTTTTTAGGGGAACGGGTGTTTGTGCAAGGGCCTGTCTGTGACTACCTGGCTAGTCCAGGGCGTCACACATACAGCCAACTGTAGTCAAGGATAGGCAGAAACGGCTGTGACCGGATGTGCAGCATGTAAACAAACGGGCATGTAACAGCAGATTTAGGATTTCTTATAGGAAAGCGCAATGCTGAAAGTTTGAGGGTAATTGTGGAAGCTTTTAAAAAACACATTGTTGGAAAAATACTTAAAAAAATAAGGTGATGTAAAGAGAAGATTCATAATAAGATACATACAGTTGCAAAGGTAATGATCGTAACAATGTGAACATGGCTTTACCTAAAACACAGCATCTACTCAAGTCCTTGTAGCTGGAGAACCCCTGAATGAAGCCCATCTGTTACACCTAAACACATAGCTCCAGCACATGCTTGTTTTTCTGGATTTCACATTACTAGGTATTACATTGCACCATGTAATTACCAAAATGTAAAGTTCTGGAAGCATCTGCTGTAAATCACTTGTTTTAATTTATCTTTACTTATACAAGGCGAGGTTGGATAAGTTCAAGTGACTTGGAACTGTCTAAATAACATAAGTAGGAAAACCCAGTATATAGCTTCTGCTGGCGATGGGGCAGGAAAAAGGTTTCACAAATGGTAAGTCTAACAACATTTCAACAGGTCGTATTCTCTTCCAGGTTCACGGCTTCAGAAAGTAGAAAAGTGAGAGCGGTGGCATGGAGAAACCTGGCCGTTAGACGCTTTTACCTTCACTAATACTGTTCTTTAGTCCCAGCACCTATCACGCTAGGTACGGGGAAGTGCCAAGCGAGGGGTGAAAGGTAAGTGAAAGGGGACCCGTGTGTCTAGGGAAGAGGGAGATGGTGACCCCTGACCAAACCTACTACTGATCCCTGGGTCCCTCACCATCCTAGATAGGTTCTGCACCTATTCCCCAGCCGGGTACCTGACCATAGGTATCCCTAGTGCTGGATCCTAAATAGGGAATAGCTGGGATGAGCTCTTCGTCAACTCCACTAAACACTAAAGGAAGACACACGTGGAAAAAGCATGAACTACTTATCCACAGATTACTCAGGCTTAAGTTCAGCAAAGCTTTGGTGACAATACTACAGATGAGCACAAGCCACCTGCTTGCAACCAGAGCTAGAATGAACTGAATGATATCACCAGCACAAGTCCAGGGAAGATGGGATTATTTAAGCAACAAGAGAATGCTGTAAATCAGCAGATGAGCCCAAAAGGGGAGAGATGAAAACATAGCAGGAAAGCTAGCTATTACAATAAATACTAACAGCAGGAACAATGGAAAGTCAGGGAGCATTTTGCGCAGCCAAACACTGTGACCTTCTATTGCCAGAAACTACATGACTGTCTGTCACCCATGACACACCTGTGACAGCATTGTCACGGAGTGACTTAGGTGAACCCAAGGGAGTCTATACTGGCCCTAAATCTGAGGCCCCTGAGCTCACCCTAAGTCTGGAGGTACCCTTAATGGTATGGAGGTCCAGGTTACCACCCTAGGCCCTATCTCCTGTCCTTGTCCCTGATGTTATGAGCCCCCTCCACAACCCACCACCCGGTGGGGAATGGGCAAGAACAGGAGTCAACAACTCACCAACAAATATGGACAGACAGGGGTAACAACGACAACAACAAAACCTACTCATACACACAGCAACCACACACAAAGGATCCACAAAAGGTGAACGAGGGGGGACAACATAAAAGCGGGAACAAACAGACTACTAGGGAATTTCCAAACAAGAACAAACACACCTGAGGTGGCTACAGCAAACTCCAATGCTGCAGCCAACAGAAGAACTGAGAGAGTAAATAACAGCTCCTTCCACCTCCTGGCCAAGCTTCCTAATGATAGAAAATAACCAGCACCCTCTGCTGGATGTAGAAGGTATATATAGAACCTGGGCGTGGTCCCCACCAGAAACACCTGACCAGGAATCAGGAGCTGCTGGAATTAACCCTCTCCTCCCCAAAGAAAAGGGAAATCATTTAATCTGCCGAGTCAGACAAATTGAGACTCTGACCCAGAACATGTCACAAAGCTCCGCAACAGGGGAAAGTCTGTGACAGCACCAGGCAGTAAAACATCCAACACCACCAGTATCCAACTGTGTAATTCTGAGCATTGTACAATTCATTATCCTTGTCTAACAGATTATTAGAAATAACTTAAAATATGGTTAAGCTCAGCAGCAGTGCAGACTTTTTTCAAGCACATACATGCCCGTTTTGCAGTTGTTGCCCCTTTATTCACACCCAGTTTTCAAACCTTAGATGTGTTTTTTTGCAGGACAGGCCTCTTACTGTATCTCACAACTACCCCGGAATGTGATTTTTGCAAGAGATGCCCCTTTTTATGCCATGTGCTTCCTCTTTGACCCCTTGAATATATGTCGTTATACCAGGGCTGAATTGGTAAATTTTTGGTGAAACGTATAGAAAATATTCCAGGACATCTACTTTCCAGGAGGCTTCCTTAATGACCAAATTATTTGGACATATTTCCTGAAAGCTAGGAGGTCTCTCCATTTTTTGGGAAGCCTCCTATATGTACTAGGAGATTTGGCAAGTATTCTCCAAGATTATAACTATGTGGGATGGTAAAGTAGAAGGGACAGTCAGGATTGAGATTATGAACCTTGTACCCACCATAAGAGATCCAAAAGTCAGATAAGGCTTTCAATGAGTAAGAACTGTTCACACATTGGCTCAAAATGCGTAGGGTACTGCCATTTTTTTTTACTTAAGATGTATTGCTTTTAATTGTGTGGATTTTTTTTTTATTATGGATTAATAAAAAGCTAGGTTCAAAGATAAGCACTGGATTATCCATTCTCGGCAAGAAGAAGTGCCTGACCGGTTAACCTCTGGTGTTACTATTCCACCCAAACCTAATTTTTAGGTTCACTTAACCAAGCAACAAAACATCTGATTGGCTGCTTCGCTTTTTGTTGTCCTCTGCCGTGTGTCACAGATTATGGAATATTTATTTCATTTTTCATACCTAATAAATTTAATATTGACATCAATACTTAATTTTTTCCTGTATTGATTTACAGGTATTACACTGGGGAACACATTTTTTGCTGAGTTAGGTCTGAGTCAATTTTGGCTTATGCGTCTGAAAGTGACCCAAGTGTTTCTCTTTTACAACAACTTCTTAAGCTACGGGATATCCTCCATCAACAATGAAGTCACTGGGCAAGGTCTTCAAATCGAGGAACACTTCATTAGTGATGAAGACATGGCTTGCACATAGTTTGGTCTTTTCTGTAGTCACATATGGATGTGAAACCTGGACAATAAAGGAACAAGACAGAAGAAGAATCAATGTCTTCGAAATGTGGTGATGGCAAAAGATTTTATCAATACCATGGATGGCAAAAAAAACAAATAAATCAATTTTGGAAGAAAGCAAGCCAAATCTATGGCTTACCTACTTTGGACACATCATACAAAGAGAGGAAACACTGGAGAAGGACATCATGGTCAGAAGAATAGAAGGAACCAGGCGAAGAGGAAGACCAGCAACCCAATGGCTTGATACTATCAAGAAAACAGTAGAGAAGACCTTGGTGGACTTATCTAGGTTGCACAAGATTGATCTTCCTACAGAGCGTTCATCCAAGTTGTGATGGCTTGAGATTGAGCTGAAGGCCGTTAAAAAATGTATAGCTGATGGTAGCTAGGATATTATATTTTATATTCTTCTTTTCACTATTTAAATATCAGTCACTGGAATGATCTCTTGGCTTTCGTGAAACAATAAGTACCAAAAGGCATCTGATCAAGTGTTCCCTTCGTCAACATCGGTAAACTCTCGACGTACTGCATTAAAACCGTGTAAGGCATCCAAAATTTATCTTGATCATGAAGTTTTACTCTGAAATATGCAAAATATTTTTAGTTGAGAAATGTTTTGATATTCAACGTTTGACTGGGAATGGGGAAACTGACAAACTGACATAGATATAACAATAGGAATAAGAACTGCTTAGACACGACGAGAAATAGCGGAGACAGACATTATCTCAAAGAAAGGAAAAAAATATGTAAATAAAAAAAAAATTCTGCTAACCCCTTTTAAACAGATTTCCGGAAAACATTTCACTATATAGAGCAGCACACAACCTCTTGCCACACTGTCTCACCTGTGAGTGAATAGCCAAGACAAATAACTTGTTGGCGGTTGCCAAGGTCGTCCTCCACCATGCCGATGTGGAGCCCACCTACAGTAGTCGTCTCAGGGACATCACTCCACCTTCAGGGACGCCAGGAGGGTCTTCACTTTGGTATTTCTGGCAACAGGTATGTCAGGTTTATTTATATATGAGTCGTGACGCCACTCACGGTTTGCGATCAGGGCTATGGGTGACCGCCACTGCAGGTTTAATGAGTCCCTGGGGCTGATGGAGTCTGGAGTCGGGTGGTGTGGCCTCCCGTGAGTGAGGCTGGCCCCACAGGCTCGGGTGTGTACAACAACAGGTTCTAGAATAACTCAGTCTCAGTCCAAAATGTCTTTCAACTTGCTTTTACTCACTTTTGGATGGTTTTGTGAGGTACCCGGGCGATGGTGAGATTAACCAGGTGAAATCAGGTATCCTTTAGGCCGGTCTAAGGGTAACCGTTAACTCGCCTTCCTAGCACTTCTTGTTTCGGATAACCCCTGACTTGAAGTACCGTGGGATTCATCCAGGGAAGTCGCTACTGCCTTTTCTCCCCTTTTTGGCCCGTTTGCCGGCAGCGTGGACCAAGGAAGATGGCTCCAGGCTCGATCCCCCTTATGGGCCCCCTTGTTACTGCTGAGGCTCAGACTCTAGATGGTTGGTGAGGGATTTGTAGTTCCCCTCACCAGCAGGTTTAGCAGATCAATAAATGGACGTCTAGTTTAGGGACCTGTTCCCTGTGCGTGCCTAGTCACCAGAGTCCCCGTACTCGACCGACTGACTCCCTCAGCGTCTTTCTGACTGACCATTCTCCCCCGCTAACGGCTACTTCACATGCAGGGTCTGACTAGAGTGTGCGCGCGCCTGCGTCTCCTAGCAACCGCTACGCTCCACTAACAGACTGGGTCTAAACACCCCCCCACCCCCACTAGACAGGGACACCAGCCAAACAAAAACCCTTGTTGCCTTCCTCCAGTGTGTCCCTAGAGGACCGGCCGCTGCGGCTGAAGGACTCGGTCTACCCCTGGCCCCGGCTGGGCCTGACCCATCGCCTGTGCTGACCGCCCATATAACTCCACCCCGGTCACTGTCCCCGATGGAGGTGGCCGAGTCTGTGTTGCCCCGCCAGGGCCTGGAGGCCCAAGAGGAAGCCAGTCCATCAATCACTGGAGCGGGTAACGTAGAAGAACCGATAGCAGACCTCCATACCCCAGCCAATGACGGGTCACTTGCCACTGAGGAGCCACGAGTCTGGGCTCAGCTGGAAACCGTTACCGGCCTGCCAAGTCCCACCAGTAGTTCCCTGGAGTCAGATGACAGCAGCTCGGGGGCTGCCACGGAGCCTGTCTCGGAAGAGGAGGGAGTCTTCGGCTTGTATGACCTGGAGGCCACTTACATCCCTCGGAGCGGAAACAACGGATACCGGGCAGCTCTTCCTCGTCGCGCCTGCCGTGCGCTGGAAGGGCTGGAACCCGTGCTGCTGCACCTGGAGCCGGGTGAGGAGCACGAAAGTGAGCAGTAGTGGCAGCGGTCCTCCGTTGCAAGCAGTTGTCCCCCGTTGGGACCCTCAGCAGTTTGATTGAATGACTCTAATGAACCGTGACAGTTACCTGATTGTCTACATGATTATTCCGGCCGTTGCCGGCAAGTTGTCCCCGGAGGGACCCTGTGTGTTTTACAACCTGCATGAGAGACTACTCATGGACATGGCCGAGAACTGGCAGGCCACCCACGGACTAGTGGGCTTGTAAATAAGTTGAGGGGTAATATTCTGTTGGAGCCGCCTCCGTAGAGGCAGATTGGAGGAAGGGCCTGCAGGAGAGCAGGCTGGGGCCCGGCCACCACCAGGACCGGTGGCCATCCTCCGGGGGGGTCAGGGGTCCCCCAAGGACGTGGGGTCCCCTGAAGTGACAGCCGGGTGCGAGTAATCGTACCCGTTCCTGCTCAGGCAGCCTGAACCTAACTGGGGTCAAGGGGTGCTGCCCACTTCTTAGGGGCAGCATCAGGGCTAGGTTGCTTGGGTGGGAGAGCGTAAGACACCCGTCCGTCCGTCCGTCTGTTATTAAAAATGTTATATGTGTGCAACGTTTAAGTGTCCTTACAAGAAATGCTTATTTTTGAAAATGTTTTACATGTTATTTATATCTTTTTACAGTTTTGAAAAATAAAACCGGTGATGGACGGGCAGCCTGCGGATGGTCTGCATTTCGCCAAGGGGGAATGTGGCACCCTGGCCTAGCCAGGTCGTCACAGATAACATCTAAACACCCCCCACCCCCACTAGACAGGGACACCAGCCAAACAAAAACCCTTGTTCCCTTCCTCCAGTGTCTGATGTCCACACCAGGTGGAGTGGAGCTAAGCGGTTGGCCCCACCCACCAAGGAGTTCCCGCCTGGAGGCGGGAAAAGTGACAGATAGAGTTTGGAGTTTGAAGTGAGAGGAGTGAACACTTGGGTGTCTGGGTTTGTGGCCCAGGCACTGACAGCAAGGTTGGCAGACGGTGGTGGCCGTCTGCAGGAGTGGTGGAGCAACGCAGAACCGTAGGACCGGGGTCGGGCGACGGCCCGCCGGTATCGACCGGGGAGCGAAGTGAAGCCAGCACACACAGGCAGGGCCATCGGACCCCGACCAGGCTTGGAGCCGCCGACAATAGTCAGATCCGAATGTGAGGGGTTTCACAACAGCAAAAGTCCCGATTGAAGGCAAGAAACCCAAGGGCCAGCGTCTGCGGGCAAACGGGCTCCTCCGGTACCCATACACCGGGGAGTGGACTACCGTTGGGAATCCATAGTAGTCCATAGTAGTCAGAAAGAGAACATCAAGGTGCAGGGAAAGACAGCCGCCATCACCTATCCGGGGAGAAGCACTGCAGCCGGCTGCGGGACCCGTCCATCCAGCCGTTTGGTTTACCGAGGACTTTGTACCTTTCATGCTGAGTGAGTACACCCGTGCCATCCGGCACCGCGCCGTGCTGTCCCTGCAACCCTGCACCTCACCAACCCTGCCTCCCCGTCACAACATCACCGGGCCCCGGGACCACCGACCCCTACCCACGTAGGGGGAAAACAACATCTCAGCTGCTCCCTATCATCGCTCCCGGGATCCCCGTCACCAGCAGCGGTGGTACCCATCTTCACCACGACCCGTGGGTGGCGTCACGGACTAAATCCCCCAAGCCAACCACCCCTTTCACTCACGGGTGAGGAGCGCCGCTCGAGTCCCCGGATCCGGCCCACCGCTCGAGCCACCGAGCAGCAGCCGCAGCAGCGCCGGGCCCGAGCGTTAGCGAGAGCGCAGCAGCGATGGCATCCTCTCCGCCCGCGACAGCTCTTCCCTACTTTCCTGACAGCCTCTGCAACCTTAGCTCCCAGCCCTTCCACTACACCCCTTGATGAGATGTGGAGGCAAGCCCCCTCTTGGTTCTGCCCAAGGGTCTCCTCTCAAGGTGTAGGAAACCTGGTTGCTATGTGTCTGTGCGTACACACCCTATTCCAGCCTTTGGGATTACCTGAAAGTACTGACCCAGCATGGTTGCAGTACTCAGTGGTGCCTGACCAGGTCAGGGGTGCCACACCTACTTCAGGGGGCGTTTCGCTTTCAGCCAATAGGAGAGTACTAATGATTTTCTGAACTTTTTTCAAAGAGTAAGGATCAGTAAAGAATAAAGAAATAAGCGTTACTACTTCGGTGGCCATCCTGATTTCGGGAAATGGATGTGGAGTCCATCAATCATCTGACCACTGCAGTCAATCTCTGGCATCAGTTGTAGGGTAATTTTTGGATGCCATTGGTTCCCTTCCAGTGCGGGGTCTTCAGAGAAGCTGGCGTTATGACATTATGCCTTTATTTTATGGAAAATCCCTACTCTCCATCAAATTTTGAAGAAAATCTATTCGAAGAAGGAACCAGAACATTCTTAAATGATGAGGGTCTACATTGGCTGACAACATATCAATAAATGATACCCTAGCGATAAGCAGATTAACAAGATGCCTCATTGCTGTGGAACCCAGTGACCGGCTGTAACTTGTAGGGAAATAGTGTGGCAATTTTGTTACAGCACCACCATAGGAAAAATTAGGTATTACAAGTCCCCATTGAATTCAATTCCTTTTTCAGATAATTCTCTCAGCCATGGCTAGCAATATACTGTATATGTGGTAAAAACACCAGGGTAGTGTCATGCCAGGGGAGGGGAAGACCCCCGGTGAGCAACGCAACACAGGGTACACCAGAAACACAATACAATGGTAGGCCCTTGCACTAGGAAGAGAGGAACAGAGTCACCTCCCAGCACTCACCTGAAGCAGAATCCTGCACTCCCTAACATCTCTAGATGGGTCCTTCCGCTTACCCTAAGCTCATCCTGGCTAGCGAGGGCTGGTGCTACTACAATAAGACAATACAAGGTAGATAAGACAAACGGGTAGGGAAAGACACAACAAAAAGAACTCCAAGGTTTCTTCAGTAAGGAACTTCATAGCTACAATAGAAACGACATTACAGCTATGGAGCGATGAGCTCCTTCAACATGGTCAGCATAGGTATAAGCTATAGCCAGCATAGGGAGGAGTGAGGAGCGGATATTTATAGCAGAACTTTAACCCCTTCAGGATTGGATGGAATTAAATATGCTCCAACTCAGGGTACATGGCAAGAGGGCACTAAAGTGGATTTGTGATCCACAATGCGCTGTGTCCTTCTGATCCCAAATCACCCCGAGAACACATCAGGCCATGATGCATTCGTGACATCATGGTCCCTATGATGGTGAAATATGGGGAGAAGGACCCCGTGACAGTCCCCTTGACATTTTTTGCTCCCATTCAGTAGCAGAAGAAGCAGAGTACAGACACTGAACCAGCAGAAGAGTCTTCATGCTAGAGTAGAAGAGTTCCTGACCCCAATATTACATATCCGATTGGTGTATATTGCAATCTCTCATCTGCGCCATGGGTATTATGTCCATGTGTTCATGAATGTGAGACTTCTTCCCTTCTACATTGTGCTAAGACCGAGCAACGTTCTTGTAGTCCTGCCACCCACTGCGAGGAGCGGAGAATGAAGTTTGTTAGTCTTGCTTTCCTCTAACAGATCTGTCTGTGCTTTATTTCAGCCACATGAAATGAATAATATCACTGGGAACCCACGAAAAATGCAGCGTGTGTGCACTTCAGCCACATATTGGAAGAGAGAGGGGAAAAAACAAACCACAGGACAACTTCTCGGTAATAAAATTGCCTGCATGTAAAATTTATCTCCATTTCAATGATATAACCCCATTCACAAGTCAAAGGCCTGAAAATGAAAACCATTAACGGAGAAGGAGTCATTGAGATTTCCATTTCCGTTAGGACAGGGCAGCTCCTGGGTCCAGTTTGTAGCTCGGTACCGGTTGACTACACGACTGTCAGAATTTCGTCTCCTTCCAGTTTCCAGATTTTTCTCTTTCCTTGTTTGGAAATTCTTTATATTGGAGTCAACTCTGAAAATAAATCCCCTGGATCATTATCAAAAGTGACATTTCATTGGAAACTTCTCTTTTCTGCTTGGAAATATTTTTCGAGGTCAAATGATGGTTACATTATATTACTTTTATGCTATTCCTTTTGTTTTTATGTTTCTTTTATGCACACAGTGATTCAATATGCCGTGTATGTTTCATTGTGGGGTCCTGAGTGCTCGGACTCCCACTAGTCTGGAAAGTGGGGTATCTAACAGTTACGTTCTAAGACACAAGAGGGCCCCTAAGCAAGAGCAAACTATGGGCTCTTTTCAGTCAAAGAGAAGATTTCCACCTGCTTTGGAAATAGAAGTGCCCCCTTTACCCCTTGGGCCTGTGTGCGGCTGCACAGGTTTCACCAACGGTATGTCCGCCCCTGGATCAAAGGGATAAGTTGCTTCAACGAGTGGTCTATCCCCATTGATACTTTACAGAGATATGGAAACAGTTCAATGACCACTTCCATATGTTTATTTATATTGGAGAGTGATTGATCCAACCAATCTGACTACCTGGACTCCTTTTTCTTATTGGAGGTTCCATTTATCCAATATAAAGGTCTATCATGGAGAATGATGGCTCTCTCATGCTAGGCATGGGGGAGTACCAAACGAATGGCGGAAGGGGAACCCTGCATCTAGCGAATGGGGAGATGGTGACCCCTGACAAAACCTACTGCTGGTCCCTTGTGTCCCTCACCACACTAGATAGGTTCCACACCTATGCGCCGAGCCGGATACCTAACCCTAGGTATCCCTAGTGGTGGATCCTAAATAGGGAATGGGTGGAATTAAATCTTCATCAACCCCACTAAACACTAAGGAAGACACAAGGAGGATACACAGGGAAAACAGTGCATGAACTACTTATCCACAGATGACTAGAAGTTCAGCAAAGTTTCAGCAACAATACCACAGATGAGTGCAAGCCTACTGCTTGCATCCAGAGCTAGAATGAACTGAATAATATCACCAGTACCAGCCCAAGGAAAATGAGAGTATTTAAACCCAGGGGGAAATACAAATGATTAGCAGATAAAGGGAAGAGGAGCTCTCCTGGGTCTTAAAGGGAAAAGGACAAAAACCCAGCAAAGGAGATACTTAGTACACTGAATACTGACAGAAGGAACAATAGAAAATCAAGAAGCATTTTATAAAGCCAAACACCGTGACCTATTATTGTTGGACACCACAGGACTGTCTGTCTCCCATGCCTCAGGGATCATTGGGCCTCACTTTATATGTCTATAGTTCATCAGTCACTGGGTGGGAGCTATACACCAGGAACATGTCCAGCATATACATAAGAAAAGGGTTCCTATAGCAAAACTAAAATTGGGCCCTCATTTGTGCCACTACAAATTTCAAGAAGGGCATCTTGCCATAACAGGAGATGGCCTGTTTCCCACTTGTATAGTTGCCTCCTAAATGCTAAATGTATTAATTTTCTAAATAGTCTTCATTAAATATTTCCTACCATTTTGCTGCTGCAGAGTATCTAAGTTATTCACCTGGATAGCCTGTCCGAAAAATCTGACCCAAATATGGCCGAGCGTTGTTCTTCCCTTCCCTGCGCTCAGAGTTAGAAATAGCAGTAGGAGGAGGAGAAAGCTATCGTACAGCAGGTTAAAGACAAGAGAGGAAGGAAAGCATTCAAGTTATTACGGAGGGCAACTCACTCACGTTATAGATAGGGAGAAAAACTGAACAAGGGGAAATTACTCCAGGAATGTAGCTGTGCTGATAAATAGGAGATAGTGAAGGAAGCAGCACTGTGAACACACATTATTGGAAAGGAAATGTCAACCCCAACCTGTACTAGGACCAGGTTGTAAACTGCATGTGGGAATATGAGACTAAAACCTGATTTACACGTTACGATTAAGCATACGATATCGTATGTGATCGTAACGACCCCCATCGTATGTGTGGCACGTTCAATTTGTTGAACATGTTGCACAAACGATTATTTCCCGTCACACGTACTTACCCGTCCATCCGACCTCGCTGTGGGCGGCGAACATCCACTTCCTGGAGTGGGAGGGACGTTCGGCGTCACAGCGACGTCACGCGGCAGCCGGCCAATAGAAGCGGAGGGGCAGAGATGAGCGGGACGTAAACATCCCGCCCACCTCCTTTCTTCCGCATTGCCGGTGGGAGCCGCGGGACGCAGGTAAGCTGCAGTTCATCGTTCCTGGGGTGTCACACACTGCGATGTGTGCTACCTCGGGAACATTGAACAACCTCACGTTCAATTTTTAGGAATTGAACAACGTGAATGCGATGAACGTTTTAACGTTCAATCGCAATCGCACGTAGCTGTCACACGTTACAATATAACTTACGATGCCAGATGTGCGTCACTTACGACGTGACCCCGCCGACACATCATAAGATATATAATGTAGCGTGTAAAGCCCGCTTTTTCTGAAGATTGCAAACTGAAACATAGTTCAATTTTTTTAACCATGTGTAGAATTTTTTTTTTCACATTAACGATGTCCTCATCCGTTAAGGTCATACTCTCCATTGCCCACCTAAAAAGCCCATGGACTACCTTGTTGTTTACTCATCCCGTCTGATCTCTTGGCTCCTGACTCGCATACATATACTGATCCTTTACTGCCTGCTCTGACCTCATACTCTCTGAATACGTCTCTGCCTGTGCCCTCTTTAGCTCATAGACCTTCCTTGACCCGTCGGTCAACTGCTGAAGTCTCAGGCACTGACCTGCGAGTGTTACCTGGTGACTACCTGTGGCCTAGTCTATCCTCACCATCAGAGACTCTAATGAAAACCCAACCCGGTAGTTGCTTAGTTATGCCCCTCCACGGTAAGCCTGGCCAGTGGGTCCATACCCACCAACGTTACAGTAGAAAATATCCATGTGGTGTGCAAAGATCCTTAACTTGTCCTCCTGCCTCCTATTTCTGTACGGAAGGCTGAAACCATCTGCTACAGGCGAATATTTATGGAGGAGGCCTCTCTTTCCAGAAGTTTACAATATTTATATTAATGAAGGTATTCACAAGGAATATCACCGGACTAACCATACCCAACCTTTCCACTTTCCTCGTATGTAAGTATCCCACATAACCAGGTTCAGACTACTCCTCCAAAAGAGTTGGAAAAACAACGTGTAGACTTGAGTCCAGAGAGGCTCCAACAAGATGCACATGCTGCCTAAATAGATGAGTAAAAGGAACAGGAAAGTTTTGATCAAGTGTCGCGGGCGGAGGAGGGGACGCCGCGCTCTCCCTCTGCTCGGGTCCGTCTGCCGCGGCTGCTGCGGCCTGCCGCTGCTCGGTGGCTCGAGCGATGGGCCGGATCCCGGGGACTCGAGCGGCGCTCCTCGCCCGTGAGTGAAAAGGGGAATTGGTGTTTTGGGATAGTTTATTGTCCGTGACGCCACCCACGGTTGTGGTGATTAAGTGGACACCACCGCTGCTCTGTCTGGGGAGCCCGGGAGTGATGGTACGGAGCAGCCAGTTGTTGATTTGCCCCTCCGTGGGTAGGAATTTTGGTGATCCCGGGGCCCGGTGATGGGATTGGGATGGTGGACAGGCGGGTCTGGGGCCTGTGGAGGTGCAGGGGCGCAGGGACAGCGCTGTGCCGCACGGCACGGAGGTACTCACTCAGCCAGTAAACACGACACAGTTCTCGGTAAACAAACGGCTGGTTGGACGGGTCCCTCGGACGGTTCACGGTGCTGATGTTCCCTGCAGTTAGCGGTGACGGTCTCTTCCCTGCACCTATGTAAAGTCTCTTTTGGTAGCGATGGGTTCCCACCGGTTACCCACTCCTCGGCTTCAAGCTGGGCCGAAGGAGCTCTACTCTTGCCCGCAGGCGCTGGCCCTGGGAAACTGGTGCCCTGGCGGTGGCGGTGTCTCCCCTTCACGGTCGGGCTGTTGCCTTCAATCGGGACTTGGTTGTTAGGAGACAGACGTCCCCTTCACTGACGGATTTGGCAAATTATGGCGACTCCTAGCCTTGCCGGGATCCGAAAGGCCCCTACCCTGGTGCTGACTGTTCTTCGTATACTGCTCCGGTACCGCCGGGTCACCACCTGTCCGCGGTCCTTCCAGCAACCTCCAAGCAGTCCCCCTGCAGACTATCACCGCCGTCTGCTGACCTTGCTGTCACTGTCCGGGGCACACACCCGGACCAACTTCAGGCTTTACAAAACCGTTTCTTTTCACTTTACTTCAGCTTCTCTCCTAAGCTCCTCTGCCACTTCCTTCTACTTTCACTTCCCTCACTCAACTCTGTTCTTCTTCCTGTCCAAACTCTATCTGCCTGGTTCCTCCCGCCTCCAGGACTGTGAACTCCTCGGTGGGCGGAGCCAACCGCCTGGCCCACCCCCTGGTGTGGACATCAGCCCCTGGAGGAAGGCAACAAGGATTTTGGGTTAGCTTGATGTACCTGCAGGGAATGTGGGGTGCGTGTGGTGTTGTGACCTGAGACCCCTGGCTTGCCCAGGGCGTCACACAAGTATACCCATTCTCTTAGTGACAAAGATCAAACTTCCACTGGATGACCTTCTGAGTGACCTCTAGACTGCTGTCCCACTTTTTCTTAGAGTAATCCTCCTTCTGAATTTGACTTTTGCAGAGACTTTGTGCCCTGAAAGGTTGTTTGATAGATCAAAATCAGGATCTCCTCCTTCCAGCCAGAGACTCCAACACAAGGCAGTCAATCAACAAGCTTTAGTTTATGCGGAAGTTGCCTGTCCATTGCTGTGAACAATAAAGATTAAAAAAAAAAAATGATAACCAGCGCAGGTAAAACAGACAACTGTGGGCTGCAATCTGCAGCTATCAGCTTTACCTTGGTTGGTTATCAAAAATATAGGGGCTCGCCTTCCACAGCGTTTTTTTAAAAAAATTATTTCAAAAGATAATTTTAAAAAATGGCATGGGGTCTCCCCTATTTTTTATACCAACAAAGGTAAAGTAGACAGCTGGGGGCTGGTATTATCAGGGTGGAAAGGTCCATGGTTATTTGGCCTTTCCCAGCCTAAAAATGGCACCCCACAGCCACCCCAGAAGTGGTGCAGCCACTAGATGCGACAATTATGCCGCTTTGCCCGGCTCTTCCCAATTGCCTGTTGTATTGGCAATTGGGGTAACACTTTTGGGGTTGATATCAGCTGTGAATTTACAAATGCAATCAAGCCTATGGGCTAGTAATGGAAAGGTGTATATCAGACACCCCATTACTAACCCTGCAAGTAAAGAGTTAAAAAAAAACACAGACATGAAAAAACAAAAATGTTTATTTGAATATACACTCCCCCAAATGCCATCATTCACCAATTTATTAATAAAGAAAAATCCTGGAAGCTCCGATGTAATCCACATGGGAAATATACATTTCCCCATACTCCCTCGTTCACCAATCTATTAATTATAACTGAATCCTGGAAGTTACAACGTAATCTAAAGAGCAATGTTCCACTACGTCCATCAACACCCATGGAGCTGCATTCTGAGAACTTTCCGTACCTACCCCTGACTTGCAGTAATCCCTATGAAGCCTCGTTCTAAGAATGATCTCAGAACGAGGCTCCACAGATTTCTGCCGTTTAGAGGCAGTTCAGAATATCTCACTAGCCATGACATTCAGTAACCTTAGAATTGGGATGACATACATCACTCCCCCTCCTCTGAAGAAGAACAACATTCCTACACACAATGTCCGGCTCAGCTGTTGGTAGGGGCCACACAATTCCCTCCCTTCTTTTTTTGTTCTTGTAAGATCCCAAGACCATGTCTTTCTATCCAGAAGGATTAGACCAAAAATTGAGGGCACCACCAATTATTGAAGGGATCAACCCTGTGTATGCCAAAAGAGAGCAATGAAAAAAAGAAAAAAAGAAGCATACCAGGAGATCACACCATAAATAAATTATTTCACTGGCACTGACCTTTGTCTAACCGACCTCACTATTACAACCCTGCTCTGGTGCTAGTGACCTCTAGAGGGCTTAAACTAAACTGCACTTTAGGAGCATTACATCCACACTGTGTTCCTGCGCCCAGTAGTGGTAGCATCACACTCATGAAGTGGCTCATTATCTGGAAGCCATAGATAGAAATAAACTCCCAGGGACTCTGCAGTCTCCAGCATTGCTTGGAGAAATCAGACTTCCCTCCATTTCTCCAGAAGGAACACTGTCATGTGCCCTTGCTGACTTCTCCATTTTGGAAGCCTTGTGGCTTCTCTAAAGGTGGCGTTACACGCAACGATGTATCTAACGATATGTCGCCGGGGTCACGGATTCCGTGACTCACATCCGGCATCGTTAGCGACGTCATTGCGTGTGACACCAACGAACGGCCGTTAACAATCAAAAATACTCACCTCTTCGTTGATCGTTGACACATTGTTCATTTTCATAAAATAATTGATTGTTGAGGACGCAGGTTGTTAGTCGTTCCCGTGGCAGCACACATCGCTACGTGTGACACCCCGGGAATGACGAACTGCAGCTTACCTGCGGCCGCCGGCAATGAGGAAGGAAGGAGGTGGGCGGCATGTTTCGGCCGCTCATCTCCGCCTCTCCGCTTCTATTGGGTGGCCGCTGAGTGACATCGCTGTGACGCCGCACAAACCACCCCCTCAGAAAGGAGGCGGTTCACCGACAACAGCGACGTCGCTAAACATGTAAGTTCGTGTGATGGCTCCTAACGATTTTGGGGGGCGGGTGCTTTCACCAGCGATATCGCTAGTGATATCGCTGCGTGTAACACCCCCTTTAGTCTCCACAGATCTTGGGGAAGTATAAGTCATATTACTGCAACTAGTTGAATGTCCAACCTTCAAGACCGCTGGCTTGCAGGCTGGTTGCTTTAGTCTTCTGTCCCTTTGTTGGCTTGGATCAAGGAAAAGGTGCCTGGGCATTGACTCTATAACTCATCCCCACTCCCTTCCTGAGCAGGCACTCCGATGGAGAGATCTTCCTTCCCTCAGCTCAGGAGTGCGGCAACACAGAAGTAACCACACCTGCAATCACCAACGAGTCAAAACAGAGCTGCAACCACTATTCTGCTGGAGGGGTCACTGCATAATATATCACTAGAAATGAGGCATCATGGGATGTAACTAAAATACAGTATAAAAAATAATTTATATATTTCCAATCTATATTCTTCAGACAGGATCATCATTGATGTCTTACAGCTGATGGATCGTCCGATTAAGATGACGTGACAACTGGAGTTTACCTATAAGATATCATCTTTAACGCCCTGCCTATATTTATGCTATGGACTTACGGAAAGTTCTTTTTTAATCTTATCACTATGTATCTGCTTTCTATGCAACTATTTAGGTCACTGTGTATTCTGGTAAGAGATTTCAACCTTGTGATATATCACGGCAAGCCAATCCATATATAGTTTTACATAATCTCAACTGATTGGGATTTCCTCGAAACGAGGAGGGGAAGCAAAGTGTTCTACTTATGGCTTCAAAATAGAATCTTGTGGTCTGGCAGAAGGAAATAAAAGTCGTTGTATCTTCAGGTCAACACTAAAACCCTGGTAAGGTTGGTAGTAACTGATATTCATTACTGTAAAGCAGCTGTCGGGGTGCTTATGTAGAAATAGCTTGTGGTCTTGTACTCTATGCACATTAGATTACCCACATCAAAGGAACCTTTCAAAAATGGAGCACAGTCCTCGACTTGAAAAACCTATGTGGTTTATGAGAAGATAACTGTCTTGTAGGTCTATGGAATGAGATTTGGTCTTTGACTTATGCGTGTTATATGGCTTACCATAGACATTGCATCTTCTAGAGGCAAGGGTGGCTTAATTTGGGAATATCAAATTCTTGTTATTAAGACTGTTCCAAAGATCAAACTGTTTTCTGTTGACAGATCTACAGGCTGCTTTACACGCAGTGACATCCCTAGCAATGTCGCTCGTGAAAGCACCTGCCCCCGTCGTTTGTGCGTCACGGGCAAATCGCTGTCCGTGGCGCAAAATATCGCTAGGACGCGTAACACGTACTTACCTTCCTAGCGACGTCACTGTGGCCAGAGAACAACCTCTTTTTTAAGGGGGCGGTTCGTGCGCCGTCACAGCAACGTCACAGAGCGGCCGACCAATAGAAGCGGAGGGGCGGAGAGCGGCCGAATGAAGGTCACTCCCACCTCGTTGCCGAAGCACGCAGGTACGTTGTTGTTCCTGGGGTGTCACATGTAGCGATATGTGCTGCCTCAGGAACGACGAACAACCTGCATCCTGAACGAGCAACGACATTTTGAAAATGAATGACGTGTCAACGATCAACGATTAGGTGGGTATTTCTGATCGTTAACACTCGCTCGTAGGTGTCACACGCAACAACGTCACTAACGAGGCCGGATCTGCGTCACGAATTCCGTGACCCCAACGATATCTCGTTAGCCATGTCTTTGCATGTAAAGCGGCGTTAAGGCCAGCACAGTGAGTGTACAATTTCCACCAAACCGACAGGTTAACACACGCCTCCCATTGAAACCTTATACTGCTATTAACCACCTTGTTCATGGACGGTACCCATTCACAACAAACACGTTACCAATCCTAGTACCCCAGATGGTGGTTGATGAAGAAAATCCTCTCATACCTTGAATGAGCTTTGGTATGTTCCTGTCATGGCTCAGTTTCAGGAATCTATCTCTTGCTCTGTGGTCAGTTCCCCTGTCTGAGTTATGGTCCTTTTCTTCTCGGTCCTAATGCTGATGGTTCCTATTACCATTATTAGATTATTAATAGATTAGACTAAGGCCGGCGTCACACGCTACGATATATTGGGTGATATGTCGTCGGGATCATGGATTCCGTGACGCACATCCGGCATCGTTAGACATATCGTAGCTCGTTGACACGTCGTTCATTTTCAAAATGTCGGTCCTCTTTCTGTGCTTCGGTTGTTCATCGTTCCAGAGGCAGCACACATCGCTCCGTGTGACACCACGGGAACAACGAACACAGCTTACCTGCGTCCGGCCGGCAATGAGGAAGGAAGGAGGTGGGCGGGATGTTACGTCCCGCTCATCTCCGCCCCTCTGCTTTTATTGGTCGGCCGCTGTGTGACGTCGCTGTGATACCGAACGTCCCTCCCCCTTCAGAAAAAGGATGTTCGCCGCCCACAGCGACGTCATCTGGGAGGTAAGTGCGTGTGACAGGGGGTTAACGACTTTGTGCGCCACGGGCAACTAATTGCCCGTGACGCACAAATGATGGGGGCTGGTACAATCGCTCGTGTGATCGCACGATAGATCGTCCTGTGTGACGCCACCCTTAGAGGTACGTTGCACGTTGCGACATCGCTAGCATCGGCTAGCGATGCTGAGCGCGATAGTACCCGCCCCCGTCGCGATATCTTGTGATAGCTTCACACGCACTTACTTGCCCTGCGACGTCGCTCTGGCCGGCAACCCGCCTCCTTCCTTAGGGGGTGGGTCATGCGGCGTCACAGCGACGTCACACGGCAGGCAGCCAATAGAAGCGGAGGGGCTGAGATGAGCGGGACGTAAACATCCCGCCCACCTCCTTCCTTCTGCATAGCTGGTGGAGGCAGGTAAGGAGATGTTCCTCGCTCCTGTGGCTTCACACACAGCGTTGTGCGCTGCCGCAGGAACGAGGAACAACATCGTATCTCCTATTGGTGCGACATTATGAAAATGACCGACGCTACACAGATCACCGATTTTAGACGCTTTTGCGATCGTTTATCGGTGCATCTAGGCTTTACCCTTTGCGACGTCGTTACCGGCGCCGGATGTGCACCACTTTCGGTTTGACCCCGACGATATCACAGTAGCGATGTCGCAGCGTGCAAAGTACCCCTTAGACCTGAAGAGAAATACCTAGCTGCTGCACCAATGTCCATGACCCATGCTCCCACGCAGACCTTTGGCTTGGAGGATTCCCCTCACTTGGTGAGTCTAACACCCTGGTAAGTGTTACTTTTTTCACTATTACAATTTTTAGGCTAATACTTTTATTCTGGTACACAGTCTGCTTTTACAATTAGGTTGGTGATTGTCTCTACTGCCAGGCTTATTACTACACAGTGGTTCAGCCCAACATCTGCTATTATTAGCTAAACTGGGTTTGTAAAAAATCCAAAATGTGGAGTATTGTGGTCCCATTTCTCTTGCGGTCTCTGCTAACAGTAAACAATATTTTGAACGTGCGATTGAAAATAAAGCTTTATTTTTCATGTTTTAGGGATATTAGCTTCTTTTTTTGATTAGTTCAGAATAACAACCCACTCAATGTAATGAACACATTATTTATGCCGATCAGTAAATGGTGTGAAGAAAAGAGCTGAATTGCTTTTTTTCTGCATTTTACCCATAATAAAAGTAATATAAATTACACTTCTACTTAGGTGTACAGCCAAACGGCGCCTAAAACACAGCAAAACCTCATATAATGATGTTGACATAAAAATAAAAAAAGTTACGGCTGTTATGGCTATGAATATGGAAAGGAAATAACTAAGGAATTCTTTTGAGTTCTTAACAAGTACAGCATTCTAAAAAATAAATTGCAACTTTGCAGCATATAGATGTCTCTTTTTGAGGGTAAATTCACATTTGGTGGGATTCTTTACTATTCTCTTGTAGAAATGACAAGAAAATATATATTTATAACACAAAAATAGAGGGGAAAAATGTAGCAAATACCATAATAAAAACAAGTACTGGTGCCATTGATGGAGTACATTTCAAAGAATCTGAAGCAGCATGGGGTGAACTGTAATCTAAGGGGTTAAATAGTTTTGATAGCCCATTTTAAAATCCAGGGAATTTTATGAATTTTTTATTTAACAGTGACTGTTCAGGATTCTCATCTCTCATTTTGGAGAACCAATTGTGATGACTGTCACAAGGTGGCGCTAGAAAAGATAAGCCTGGCTCACTATCTGGTTGGGTGCTCTGGAGAAAAATAGCCACTTGATAAATAAAATGTAGCTCCGGCACACCTTAGAGAAAATAATGCAGAAAGTCTTGGGTGGTGCTGAACGAGTATTTATTGAAACAAAAAAATAAAGTCTGTCCCAACGTATCGGTTCACATAGGACCTTTTTCAAGGGATCTATCAGACTAAAGTATTAGAGACAGTGAATAAATGTGCACCAAAGGAAAACGTATGGAATCGTCAAGGACGTATAGATGTAGGGTTGGGTACTGTGACCGTGTAACCCAGGTTATGCACCACGATAAATATATGAACCGGCAGGAGCCGTAGTTAGGAAGTCCTAAGAAGGCGGGAGACTAATGTGTAGTCTGTACATGTACTGCAGGGCAAAGTGTGCCCAATGTAATGGTACAGTGTGCTATGTCCAAAAGGATATCCTGTAATGTCAGGGTAGAGAATGCAAACCCAGCTGATCACGGTAAGGTGATTGGACCGGATAATTGATATACCGAAGACTGGGGTGTCACGTGTCTAGTCTGTCACAAATGGTAAAGAGTAGCATATTGCAATAGAGTACCACAGTGAAAGTCTTCAGTTGGATCAGGAGAGGAAAATCCTCTGGTCCGGTTACTATGCGACAGTGCCAGCTACATGTATTTCAGGGCAAATCCTGAGGAGTGTCACCAAGAGGAGGTCAGGGGACATGTGAGGAGCGCTGGACTGTGCCTGTGTCCGGGTGGGAACGTCTTGGCTGGCTGCTCCCAGACACAGGCACAGTCCAGGCACTAGACTCTACTAGTATGCAGTAAACGGAGAGATAGTCAGATAGGCCGAGATGATAAACCAGCAGGGAACGACAGTATATGGGAAGCAGACAGAGACGAGGACGAGATACAAGCCGAAAGTCAGGGTTCCAGGAGAGTACATGCAAGATACAGGAAACAGGCGAGGATGAAGTCAGGAGGAAGTCCGAGGTCAGAAGCCAGGAAGTCATAACAGAAACGGGAGAAGGGGCAGGCAGAGACGGGTCAGCAACAGTTTGGAGTTGAGAGGCCAAGATATGAACATTGAGCACCACGGGAGCCGACAGCACAACTGAGACCAGGAAGTACGACTAGTGGCATCCTGCTAATGAAGCAGAGCAATCACCGGGAACGAGAAGCATCTACAAGAGCACCTCCCCGGATGAGCAAGAAACCCAGTGCTGTGAAACAACCAGCAGAGCATTCATCTTGTAGAACACTCTGCACCATAACCAGCAGATACAAGCTCTGCAGGAGAGCATAGCAGAACAATACAGAATTTTCTACACATAGGAATCGTGACACCTTTCTTTTGAATGAGCAACTGTGTAATGTTTCATTACCTATCTTGAGATGCTGCAAGAAAACTAAACACTCTCTACCAGATTTTCCCCAAAATAAAAGCTATTTTTTCTGCAAAGGCATGAATTATGATCATGCCATGTCCTCCTGGTTTATGATCTCGGCCTATCTGACTATCTATTTACTGCATACTAGTAGAGTCTAGCGCCACTTGGTGACAGTCATCACAATTGGTTCTCCAAAATGAGAGATGAGAATCCTGAACAATCTCTGTGAAATAAAAATTCCCTAAAATTCCCTGGATGATGGGCAGCAAGGTGGCTCAGTGTTTAGCACTGCAGTCTTGCAGTGTTGGGGTCCTGGGTTCGAATTCCACCAAGTACAACATCTGCAAGGAGTTTGTATGTTCTCTCCGTGTTTGCGTGGGTTTACTCTGGTTTCCTCTCACACGCCAAAGACATGCAGATAGGGAATTTAGATTGTGAGCCCCAATGGGGACAGTGTTCCTGATCTATGTAAAGCGCTGCGGAAAATGTTAGTGCTATATAAAAATAAAGATTTATTTATTTATGAAATCATTGCCAAACTAATTGCTGTTCTACGCATCGGCATCTGCATTAAACAGCAGCGACCAGAGCTAGCCCCTATTGCTGCTGTTTATCATCGTCTGATTTCCGGAACACACTAGCCCCATCACCTCCACCTGCCTAGGACTCTGTCCAAGACTCTTATCATATAGTCCTCCTGTAAAGCACAGTAGTAGAAATAACATTCCTAGGAGAACATTATTTTTCTACTACTTTAGTATTTCAATATATATTACGATTATTTGAATAATCACAGCTCCAAGTCCTTTATAGTACTAAAGAGTCAAGTAAAAAAAAAAATAGTTAAAAAATATTTAAAATGTACCAAAGAGTTTATATCACCGTTTACCTGTTTAAAAATGGAAACAAGATTTACATATTTGGTATGGTTGTAAAATTCAGATATAACACAATATAAAATGATTTAAAGTAATTTATAATAAGATTATTTAAAAGTTAAAAAGGCAAAAAAAGACAAAAAGAGCATGAGCTAATGAAGACTTACAAGACCTCGGGTGCAGCCAAGCAAGCTTCTCCATAATGACTTGCAGCTGTCACATTATATAGTATAAGGGGTACTTTGCACGTTGCGACATCGCTACTGCGATATCGTCGGGGGCAAATCGAAGGTGACGCACATACGGCGCCAGTAACAATGTCGCAACATGTAAAGCCTAAATGCACCGATAAACGTTCGCAAAAGCGTTGAAAATCGGTGATCTGTGTAGTGTCGGTCATTTCCATAATTTCGCTGCAGCGACAGGTACGATGTTGTTCCTCGTTCCTGCGGCACCACACATCGCTGTGTATAAAGCCACAGGAGTGAGGAACATCACCTTACCTGCGTCCCGGCTGCAATGAGGAAGGAAGAAGGTGGGCGGGATGTTTACGTCCCGCTCATCTCCGCCCCTCCGCTTCTATTGGCCACCTGCCGTGTGATGTCGCTGTGACGCCGCACGACCCGCCCCCATAGGAAGGAGGCGGGTCGTTGGCCAGAGCGACGTCGCAGGCCAGGTGTGTCTGAAGCTGCCGTAGCGTTAATGTTCGCTACGGCAGCTATCACAAGATATCGCATCTGTGACGGGGGCGGGTACTATCGCACTCTGCATCGCTATCATCGGCTAGCGATGTTGCAGCGTGCAAAGTACCCCATAGACAGTCAATCATGGCCTGTATAAAAGCTAAGGGCCGCTTTACACGCTATGACATCGCTAGCAATTGCTAGCGATGTCGAGCACGATAGCACCCGCCCCCATCGCACGGTCGATATGTGGTGATCGTCACACGCACATACCCGCTCTGCGACGTCGCTGTGACCGGCGAACCGCCTCCTTTCTAAGGGGGCGGTTCGTTCAGCATCACAGCGACGTCACAGCAGCGTCACTGAACCGCCGACCAATAGAAAAGGAGGGGAGGAGATGAGCGGCCGGAACATGCCGCCCACCTCCTGCCTTCCTCCTTTTCTGGTGGCCGCAGGTAAGGAGATGTTTTTTGTTCCAGCGGCGTCACACATAGCGATGTGTGCTGCCGCAGGAACGACAAACAACATCGCTACTGCAGCAGCAACGATAATTGGGAAAAGGGGGGCATGTCATCGATGAGCGATTTTGAACATTTTTGCGACGATTCAAAATCGCTCATAGGTGTCACACGCAACGACATCACTAAAGCGGTCGGATGTGCGTCACAAATTCCGTGACCCCCAACGAGATCGCTTTAGCGATCTCGTTGTGTGTAAAGCCACCTTAAGGCAGGGAATGCAGCAGATATTTAGCCATAGATATAAGGAGAAAAAGATGTAAAACATTGAACAAACTGCACATATAGTGTCTGTGACAGAACAGCACAGAGAAAACAGCCATCTGCTTACCCATACAGTCAAATAAGTATTGAACACAACACCAATTTTCTAAGTAAATATATTTCTAAGGGTGCTATTGATATGAACTTCTCTCCAGATGTCAGTAACAACCCATCCAATCCACACAGGCAAAGAAATAAAATCATAGCTGTCCATAAAGTATGTATAATAATGAGAAATGACCCATGGAAAAATGTAACATGCTTACTGAAATTTATTTAATACTTCGTACAGAAGCCTTTGTTGGAAACAGTCGCCTGCATTACTCATGTCTGATTTTAGCTCATTCTTCCACACAAACACTCTTCACATCCTTCAGGTCCCGGCTCCTTCTATGAACTCTGAGCTTTAGTTCATTCCATACATTTTCTATTGGATTCAGCTCTGGTGATCGGCTTGGCCATTCTAGCAGATTTATTTTCTTTCTCTGAAACCAATTGAGAGTTTCCTTGGCCGTGTGTTGGGATCATCAGCTTGTTGAGATGTCCACCATCATTTCATCTTCATGATCCTGGGTAGATAGCACCTTATTTTTATCAAGAATGTTTCAGTATACTTGTCCATCCATTTTTGCTTCCATTATATGACGTTTGCCAGTGTGTATACTGGAAAACAGCCCCATATTATGATGTTCCCACCTCCGAACTTCACTATTTGTATGGTGTTTTGGGGGTGATATGCAGTGCCTTTTGGCCTCCAAAAACATAATGTGTATAATGGCATCCAAATAGTTTAATTTTGGTCTAATCAGACCAGACTTTATTCTTCCAGTATTTTACAGATTTGTCTAGATATTGTTGAGCAAACCTTAATCGCTTTTGAACATGCTTTTTGTTCAGCTATGGAGTCTTACGTGCTGACCGTGCAAAAGGCCATGGAGAGTGAGTGAATTACCTATTGCTTTACTTTAAATAATTATACCTGCTGATTCCAGGTCTCTCTGCAGCTCTCCACAGATGGTCCTAGGCTCTTGGACAACTCTTCTGATAATTCTTTTCCCGTCTCTGTCTGAAATCTTGAGGGGAGCCCCTGGTCGTGGCTGGTTTATGAGAAATGATGATCTTTCCACTTCCGGCTAATGACCCCAATAGTGCTCACAGGTACCTTCAGTAGGTTAGAAATTTTTCTGCAACCAATGGCATCAGTTTATTTTGCAACAATGAGGTGGTGAAGGTCTTGCGACAGCTCACTGGCTTTACTCATCATGAGATTTTTTTTGGGTGGCACCTTTGTAATGAGAGATGTTCTATAGGCCATCAGTTATTTTTCACTAACAGGCCGGATTGCTTTATAATTTCCAATAGATTTCAGCTGATGTTATGACTTTCGGTGGCTTTTTGCACCTTTCTTTTTTCATGTGTTCAATACTTTTTCTCTGCATCATTTTTCATTATTACACATAACTTAATTTATGGACATCTATGGTTTGAATTTTTTGCCTGTGTGGATTGGATGGGTTTTTACCGACATGTGGTAAGAAATTCATGTGATTAGCATGTATATTTTGAGATCACTCAGACTCACTCAGACATTACCAAAGCGGTGTTTGCAATAGAAGAGCTTGAAAATGTTCAATACATTGCTATGAGACCTCTGAGTGCTACATACCTGTTTTTAATGCAGACTGGAGGCATTGTCATACTAGAAATTCACAGAGATTTGAGTAGTTGCAAATCAAGTTTTGATTAAAAGTTCAACAAAGCTGGCAAATACAAATTTCAAGAGATTCATCCAGGAAATCATCAATTGAAAACCCACACTTTATTAAATGCTTTAAAATAAACTAAATTAGTTAAGGTGAAGTTAAGGTGTCAGGTGATTTTCTAGTAAAAGACTTATGTTATACTGTATTTAAATAGGGCTTAAGCAGCTCTAATATGATCAGTAAGTTTTATTGCTGTACCTTCTCCTGTTATCTTGTTGCAAGGTCCCGGAAATTCAGAATCCAGAGAATTCTCAAGAGCGTACAGCAAAATAACAGGAAAGGCTATAGTAATAAAAGTTACTGATCCTAAAAGGTCTGCTTAAGCCCTATTTAAAAGATAACATTAGTATTGTACTATAAAATCACCTGACAGATTCCCTTTAAATAGAATGAATAATTAAAAAACAACCAAAAAAGCCTGCTTAATATTTAGCTTGTCCAGTGTCCAGGCTTAATGATGCTGCATTGGTTAATTAGCTTACCTTTCTTGACGCGTTTCCATCTTCACAAATAACTTGGGGTTCATCAGGAGATTCATATGACAAGGGTTCATTCACACATAGCAGATTTAGATCAGTGCCCAATATAAATCTGAACAGCTATGACGTTCATCCAGCTCTAGAGCCTTGAGCAACAATTTGCCCAGATTAGCATAATTTCTGTCTACTCGCAAGCATCTATGTTTTTTGGCAATCACTGACCATAGAGGATTGTCTATCCAATCCCAAGTGAAACCCAAGGTATCTGGTGGCCGCTAAACTTGGCTGAAGATGCATGTCAAATTGATAAATCAGAGATGATAGATGAACGCTGACTCTTACCTTGTGTCAATGGCCATCACTACTGTATATGGCTATGGTTGGGAAATTAGATTGTGAGCTTAGCGGGTGAAGAGTGCATTGTGAATGTATGCATACAACAGTTTATATAAAGTAAACATGAGAAAATATATAAAGTGGAAAAATGTGGATTCTTTGTCATTCTTTCCAGGCAGATTCAGCAAAATGGTGGCCAATGGTCACTTTTTTCTAAACTGTATAGAGCCACCTCATCTAACCACTCAACTTTCCAGCCCCTTCACTCCTCACTGCCACCCACCCAGTCCATGTATCTTCTGATTGCCATTTCGCATGCTGAAATCCTCTGTTCCTCTGTTAAGAGCCAGGAAGAACCCTCCAATGCCTCGACAGAACTGGAAGTCCTGACCAAGCATAAGTGGTAATTTCAGAGCTCACGGCAATGATGAGGACCGGATGGGTCAACCCTCCCATGCCACATCAGAACTGGAAGTCCAGACCAAGCATGAGTGGCAATGTCAGAGCTTGCAGCAATGATGTGGACCGGATGGGTCAACCCTCCTATGCCTCGTCAGAACTGGAAGGCCTGACCAAGCATGAGTGGCAATTTCAGATCTCGCAACAATGATGAGGACTGGATGGGTCACGGTGAAGAGCAGAGATGTCACGTTCGTCTCTCTACAACTAGAGATGAGTCATAGGTCCTGGGTCTGAGTCTCACTTTGCCTGGTGATACTCTGCAGATTTTAATGTAGTTTCTTTTCTTTCAGCAGTCAGATGGTTAATGTCTGTGTTCCTTGACAGCAAGCATTCCATAACCTTTCCCAAGTGTTTCCGGTTTGGGATCACACCCAGTCCCTTTATATACCTTCTGCTTCAAGCAGAGGGTGCCAGTTATTCTCATTGCCAGTGGGATGCTGGCCATAGAGCTGGAAGGAACTGTTTAATACCCTCTGTTGTAGTTGATGTGATGGTTGCAATCTTGGGGCTGAGTGCAGCAGTCTGTTGCAGTGTTTTCCCCCATCTGTCTTCCTATCCTGGTGTCTTTCAGTGCAGTGGTGGGGCTAACGTCCTTCACCTGCCCACTCCCTAGCCAGGGACTATTCTAGGGTCATTTCAGGGCTTCAGGTTTCTGCTCGGTGACAGGTGAGGAACCTGTATAGGGACTGGCTAAGAGTGCAGGGTAAGTGGAGGCAGTGTCTATCTTCCCTCTCACTAGTGCTAGGGCCCACCATTGTTAAAGTGTCCCCGATGTACCCTTTGTTTGTCATGATGTTACCCCTGTTGTTGTGTGTCTTGGCTCATGCCAGATTCTCCCCTAGTCCATGCATGATAGGATGGGCCAGGTGAGTATCAGGATTTTTTTTAATATTTTACATTTATGATACGCTGGGATCTGGAAAAACCCCAATGCATCATAAGGGTCATTAAATAAGTGCAAATAGGGAAATTCGAATTTTGCCTGATTTGCCTATTTTGATTAGAAAGATTATCCTTATCATAAGGTTTCTGTATTTTGTATATACCTTACAAGTCCCATCTCCCCACTTCCTGTCTTGTTCCTTCTTGCCCCCCCCCCTTCTTTTTGAGCTGGCTTAGAAATTTATTAGCTCTACTAATATTTTCTTTCTTAGTTCTCTAAAGCAAGCTCAAACTTTGCTAGCAGTGGCTATGTGAAGGCCTCAAACCACATGTTTATTTTCCTAAGCTATAAAAAGTTTATGGGAGCTGCTGGGATTCTTATAGGCCACTGAGCAGTCATTTAGCCCAGCATTCCACGTTGATACAGAAGAGCACTGTCCTATACCAGAGGGAAATCCTTGTGACATAGACGATGAGAAGCCAACGAGAACACAAACGCATCCAAAAATATATCACACGATAAAATATATGACCTAGTCTTCCATCAACAAAAAAAAATGTTCGCGTATTAACCCTTCCCATTTTTTTTTTTTATATTTTCTGCCACGACTAGGAGCAATGTTCAGATGAGGATAATTTCCGTCTCTGCAGCTTAGTGAATAGGGTCCCCGGAGAGACCTGTGGTGTTAACATATAGTAGCCAAAGAAGTTCCTCTTAAATATCGACTTGAAAGCCAAGAAAGCAAGCTCCCTGAGATCTATGTTCTGTATCAACCACATACTTCGAAGAACTTCATACATTTCCTTATAGCTTCTTTGTGGAAGTGTAAAGGTTCTTTGAGATATTTATTTTTGGAAAATAAAGTGGGGTTCGGGCATAACAAGTCTATGAGGAAAAGCAGACACCTGGCAGAGCGTATAAATGCCACCCAGCTCTTTACAAGGGCGCCTTCTTGCAATTTTGCATCAATTGGTAACATTTTTCAAAAAGTGCATACAAAATGAAGTCTGTGGCTTAAAGTCTAACTCAAGAGGAGACTGAGACGCACAACGCCTCCTAAAAATAAAAGTTCAGAATCTGCAAAGTTCATGCGTGTCACTTGTCCTTAGGCTCAAATCTTTTAAAAAAAAAATCACCCAAAGTGAACAGACAAACATCTCGAATCTGGTACAGAGCGGAGTGACAAAAGTAGAAGTTCACATCCTTTGTAATTAGTAGTGGAAAAGAAAGGATGATAACATGAAGAGAAGCTCCTGTGTCTCGATTTGTAAAGCAGTCCACAGGGAAAGATGACATTAAAGCGGGCTTTACCCGCAACGACATCGCTAACGAGATGTCGTTGGGGTCACGGAATTCGTGACGCACATCCGGCCTCGTTAGCGACGTCGTTGCGTGTGAAACGCAGGAACGACTGTTAACGATCAAAATTACTTACCAAATCATTGATCGTTGTCCAGTCGTTCCTATCCCGATTATCGTTGCTGCTGCAGAACGCAGGTTGTTCGTCGTTCCTGCGGCAGCACACATGTGACACCGCAGGTTGCCCGCAATGAAAAAGGAAGAAGGTGGGCGGGATGTTCGGCCTGCTCATCTCCGCCCCTCCTCTTCTATTGGGCGGCCGCTTAGTGACGTCGCTGTGATGCTGAACGAACCGCCCCCTTAGAAAGGAGGCGGTTCGCCGGCCACAGCGACGTTGCTAGGCAGGTATGTGTGACTGTTCCTAGCGATGTTGTGCGCCACGGGCAGCGATTTGCCCATGACGCACATCCAACAGGGGCGGGTGCTTTCACCAGCAACATCGCTAACTATGTCGCTGTGTGTAAAGCCCGCTTAAGGCCAGCATACACATTCTAATCATTTCATAGGCACTGGTTGACCATCTATTGGGACTAGAGTTGAGCGAGTACCTAACTATTCGTACTCGCTATACTCATAATGAGTACTGTCTAATACTCGCGTATTCATTCCGAATAGTGTGTGCAATGCAAGTCAATGGGGAATACTCGCCATCTAATGAGTAACCAGAATTCTGCACTATTGGCTACTCGCATGAATAGTGCGGCATTAGGGTTATTTGCTACTTTGCCAGGTTTTCCACATTGACTTGCATTGCACACTATTTGGAATGAATATGCGAGTATTAGACAGTACTAGTTATGAGTACAGCGAGTACGAATAGTTAGCTAGTCACTCTACTCCAATTGTGACATTTTAACTCTCCCCTACTGACATGCAGAAGAGAATAATATAAAATGTGTATGTGCACCTTATATCATGTTTCTCTGAAAATAATTTTTTACTTGCCTCGAAAAATGTGCTAGAGCTTATTTTCAGGGTAGGGCTTAAGGGTGCTTTACACGAGACGAGCTATCGTGCGATGCATCGTCGGGGTCACGGTTTTCATGACGCACATCCAGCATCGTTCACGACGTCGTCTCGTGTGACACCTCCGAGCGACGCAGTATCGCTCACAAATCGTGAGTCGTGCACTCGTCGCTGAGTTTTAAAAAATTGTTTAATTAAAATGGCGCCGGTTGTTGATCGTACCCGGGGTAGCACACATTGTTCCGTGTGACACCCCGGGAACGATGAAGACAGCTTACCTGCGTCCCGCGGCTCCCGGCGGCTATGCGGAAGGAAGGAGGTGGGCGGGATGTTTACGCCCCGCTCATCTCCGCCCCTCCGCTTCTATTGGCCGGCGGCTGTTTGACGTCGCTGTGACGCCAAACGTCCCTCCCTCTTCAGGAAGAGGATGTTCGCCGCCCACAGCGAGATCGCTCAGCAGGTAAGTACGTGTGACGGTGGTTTCACGACTTTGTGCGACACGGGCAGCGATTTGCCCGTGACGCACAAACGACAAGGGCGGGTACGATCGATCGTGAAATCGCACAATCGGTCGTCTCGTATAAAGCAGGCATTATTCTCGAGGAAACACAGTTGGGGGCAAGTTTACCCCCACCCAATAAAGGAAGCCCCCCCTTCCTGGGAGAATCATACTTAACATACCCCGAACACCTGCATGGCTCTTAGGTCTTCCTGCGATCTTTGATAGGTGCTCCTAGCAGATATGCTCCACAGTGGTCCTCCCCTGCTTCTGGCCAAGACTCATATACATCAGATTGCACACACACACTTATACACACACACATCAGGTCACAATCACACATCTGATGATACCGATTGCTTCCAGCCAACAGGGGAAGATGGGGCACAGTGCAGTAGAGTGCGAGGACCTGCGGAGGAATGTATCGATAGGTTCCACCACAGGTCCTTCATACGTTTCACTGCAGGTCCTCGCGCACCACTGTACTGTATACGCAGTTATAGGATTACTCTGTCCTAGGTGCATTACTTTACACTTATCAACATTAAATCTCATTTGCCAAGTGTTTGCCCATTCAGACATTTTATCCAGATCGTTTTGTAATTTTGTACTATCAAGGTTAGTTTTTAATATCCTACATAGTTTGGTGTCACCAAAAAAGACTGACACTTTACTATCAATCACATCCACAGGCTCACTAATAAAAAAATGGTCATACCAGAGATACCTGTGGTCCCCATTTATGACTATAGCCCATTTAGAGAATGTACCATTTATGACTACTCTTTGTTTCCCATCTTTTAGCCAAATCCTTACCCATCTACATATAGTTTTCCCTAGTCCTTGCTTCAGGAGCTTTAGTATAAGACTGTTATGTGGCACAGTATCAAATGCCTTTGCAAAGTTCAGATACAGTATATATCGGCTGCATTACCTATATTCAGATTTGCACTTTCCTCCTCACAGAAATCTAACAGGTTGGTTAGACACGACTTATCTTTCATGAATCCATGCTGGTTATCAGTTATTATATACTGCTCAAAAAAATGAAGGGAACACTAAAATATCATTGTGCTGTTTAAGTGTTCCCTTTATTTTTTTGAGCAGTATATTATTCTCTCTAACATATCGTTGCATGTCATCTCTTATAATGTCCTGAAAAACCTTACATACTACTGATTATAGACTTACCTGACAGTACTTGCCTGGATCAACCTTTTTACCTTTCATAAATATCGGTACCATAGGTATCAGCCATTCTTCAATCCTAGGGCACCAACCCTGTTACAAGAGAGCCTAAGATAACATACAGTGGTCTGTCAATTACTGAGCTCAATTCCCTCAATGTCAATGTTTAACTTTGCTCAGATGCAGGCGTACTTCCTCTTGTGTTAAACTGGTAATATCCAGGAGGTGAATTTTGGATTTTTGCCTAGTTGAATGATGCCTGGAACAGTCAGTTTATTGGTGAACACGGATAAAAAGTACCTGTTTAATATCTCAGCCCTTGCTTTGTCCTCTATAATTACTATTTTATTATCATCTTAGAGGTCAATATCGTCTGGTTTTTTTTCGTCTTGGCATTGATATATTTATAAAAAAAAATTGTGGGATTTAGTTTAATGTCGCTGGAGACTTGTGCTTCAGTAGTCAACTTTACTTTTGATTTCTTATTTATATTTCTTATTGAGCTATTTATACTCCTCAAATGCCATTTCTGTATTCTTGGCCTTCAAGATTTTTAATGCCCTTTTGTTTTTGTCTTATTATACTTTGTACTTTCTTATTTATTTATAGTGGTTTCATTTTATTCCTGGACATTTTATTACCAGAGGGTATACATTTTCAATGGGATTCTAATACTATATCTTCAAACATGCCCCATTTATTTTCGATATCTCCAGCTACCTTGACATAGTCTGAGTCTACACGGTTATACTCTTCCTTTAATGTGTTGAATCAGCTTTCCTAATGTTCCAGGTTTTAGCATTTCCCCTTTGAAATGTTTTATTGAATATTACATTGATATTTACCATATTATGATCGCTGTATCCCAAATTCTCCCAAACCTGCAAATCAGAAATTGCATCTGGTCTATTGACAGGACCAGATCCAGCAAATTATCCCCTCTGGTCGGTTCATCTACCATCTGAGAGACGAAATTGTCTTGAATTGTAGATAAGAACTTTCTGATATTAGCACAACTAGAATATTCTATGCACCATTGATTGTCTGGATAGTTAAAATCCTCCAAATAAGGACCCAATTATTATTATTATTTGCTGCTTTTTCAATTTGTTGCAGCATTTCGCCCTCTACCTGTTCAGCTTTGTTAGGAGGCTTATAGCAAACGCCAATTAGCAGCTTTCCATTATTGCCCTCCCCATGTTCATTCATCCATACTGACTCTATATCGTTGCAGCTCCCCCCAATGTAGTCACTGAGCACAGGTCTTAAGTTAGATTTGATAAATATACACACGCCTCCACCTTTTTTGTCTTTCCTGTCCTTCTTGAATGTAGTATAACCCTCTACATTTGTCACCCAGTCATGGCTCTAATCCATCCAGGTTCCCATAATGCCCACTACATCATAATCCATGGATGACACCAGAGTCTCCAACTCATTCATTTTGTTTGCAAGACCTCTCGCATTTTTCAGCAGACATTTAACACTATTAACAGATTTAGTCAGAGATATGAAGCGAAAGCCATAAAACACTGAATAAACTATAGCAGTGTGTGACAGTACATTAGTACCTGGAGAAAAGAGAATAATGTCATTCATGTTTTTGAGGGTAATTGGAGGCTTTTGATTTGCACTGATTTTCCTGACAATATTCAGTGAACCTGGCAAATTCGATTTTCAAAAGATTCGTTCATCTCCATTTAGGATCTGTGCACATGAGAGGTGATAAATGTCTGATTGCGGAGACTCCCACTATCAGCACAGGGGTTCCATTCTCCATATTCTGATTCAGGGATATGTTGAAGGTGATGGTGGTTCTTCATGGGCTATTCATATTGACCTGTACTCACTTTCATATCGGTTCCTCAGATAGTTTAACTCAGCCACAATCTCATTTCTAGAAGACTCCAGGAAAATTTGAATGTTTAATTGAAATCTTCTATTAATGATGAATATAGCAGGTAAAAACAGTGACTTTTCTCAGAGAACATACATATATTACATAAGATGGCTGATACGACACACTACATGGAGAAGAAGGGCGGGGAATGCTGACATCACACAGCTACAGGGAGGAGGAAGTGACAATTTACATGGAAAGTCAAACCTTCTACCTAGGAACAGAAAAACAATACACAGCAATGGAAACATTTAATAATTCCCGAGTCGTGGGACATGACACCCCATGATCTAGAGAATGGTGAGGTGCATATGCAGGCTGTATTCTGAGGATGATAAATGTCCTTTGTGAGACATCCCCCCTTTAAGGTCATGACTGGTTTATTTGGGGTTATTTAAAAATGGGTGTTAAATCCCATATGGGTCCAATCCATTTCATTCTTCTGGTTTTGGCAACCCAGAATCTGAGAATTCCACGACTTCTGAGTGATTCATAAAACCGTGCCCTTACTGGGGTAATGGTAAAAACATTGCTTCCTCTGTTATTTCTTATGTCAGTCACGGGAACCTTGCTGACATCTCCAGATTTAACAGCATTGTGCTGTATGGAGCGACAATGGCTTCAGGCCGCACTCACATTAAACCATTGTGACAAGCTGCAAATGTGAAAATCATTAACAGACTCGGCAAGCACAGAACGGGCCGACGCATGTGACCTGCAGAAAGTGGAAAGTTATTGTAAAAAAAAAAAATAAAAAATAAATGCTTAATATGGGAATTATGTCAAGAGCGAAGCCTTGGACTAAAGAACTTTCTACTGACTTCATGTTTCTAGTTCATAAGGTGACATATGGTGAATGTATGACGGCTGAACAAACAAGAATAGATGTCGGGCCAACATCCGGGAAAATGCAAATGATTCCTTTGTGCAAATGCTTTACAATGTGTAAAAAGAAACAACAACTTCATTTTGTAATTTTTGCATTTACAAGATTTTTAAGGACGTTTAAGACATTGCTCCTGATTTGGGACACATATGACATGAAGCTGGGGACGTACACCCAGGTTTGGTGGGCATTTCCACGGAGCTGAGGGAGAGTTCACAAGAGCGGGACTTACTAGGAGATTGCAGTCTCATCGGTAAGGCCGCCACTAGGAATTTTAGGGCCCCATATTGGCAAAATGATGGGGTCCCCTTGAGACTCCACCCAGACTCCACCCAGACTCCACCTCCACCCCTCAAAGCTTCCACAGTCCACCACTAGGTTTGGAAAAACATATATATATATATATATATATATATATATATATATATATATATATAGTATGCACACACAGTCATGGCCAAAAGTGTTAGCACCCTTGAAGTGGTTTCAGAAAATGAAGTATTTCCCTCAGTAAGTTAATAATACACCCTCTACACCGCCCCCCCTCCATAATACACCCTCTACACCGCCCCTCTCCCTGATACACCCTCTAAACCGCCCTTCTCCATAATACACCTTCTAAACCACCCTTCTCCATAATACACCTTCTACACCGCCCTTCTCCATAATACACCCTCTACACTGCCCCTCTCTATAATACACCCTCTACACCGCCCCTCTCTATAATACACCCTCTACACCGCCCCTCTCCATAATACACCCTCTACACCGCCCCTTTCCATAATACACCTTCTACACCACCCCTTTCCATAATACACCCTCTACACCGCCCCTCTCCCTAATACACCTTTTTTAGATAATACTGGGACCCTTTGTTTGAGAACACCATGTTAGTGATGTACATTGCATCACAAATAAGTCTACAACTACATTTTGTTACGCACCTGTCCCAGATCCAGGCTTTTCTTTCCTCAACTCGGGCTGCTAAACTCTGTGGTGCTCAATATTGGGTTTTGCAGATGCCTGGCATGATCCCACGTGTACATATCCATGGGCCTATATAAGCCTCCCCCAGATCGTCACCTGTGACTTGGTATTAAGACTTTACTGTTCCTGAGTCCTGTCTGCCTAAAACTTCCAGTTCCTTTGCTAGTGGCCTACTGTCCGCCTGCAGCCTCCAAGACCCCTGCTACCTGTCTGCGGTCTTCAGGCTGTCTCCTGCCTGCAGCTTCCAGTTCCTCTGCTGCTTACCTACTGTCACCTGAAGCCTCCAAGAACTCTGCTGCCTGTCTGCGGTCTTCAGGCAGTCTCCTGCCTGCGGCTTCCAGTTCCTCTGCTGCTGGCCTACTGTCCATCTCCAACCTCCAAGACCTCTGCTACCTTTCTGTAGTCTTCAGACACTCACCTGTCTGTGGCTTCCAGTTTCTCTGCTGTTTTCCGTGTGCCTCACCTGCCCATTGCAGTGATGCCTGTGGCTCATGTGCCTACCCAGACCTTGGGCTTGGAGGATCCACGTTACTATGTTAGCCTAATGTAATGATACAAAAGGGGCTATTTCAAATGTTTCTGCATTCATAGAAGCCAGTGGAATAATTGCCACTCTGACGTATTGCCTGGTGTCATCTTGTCAGATTACATGTAAGTTATTATTTGTAGTAACACTAGAGACCAGCATGTGGCGGTAAGGGTTGGCAAGGGAATGTATTGTAGGATTTCTGATCAACATTATTTATAGTCTGGTCACTATGTTGACCAGGGAGAGTTGGCAGTTGGGGGTTAGCGGCAGGCCCGACTGGGGAGGGGGGGGGGAGCATTGTACAAGGGCACTGGTGTAAGCTAACTCGGTGCGGCAACCGTAGACTCTGTTTCCTCGCTCCGGCACTCTACAAAAATGAAGGGATGCTGTGTGTGAGAGTGGTAGGACGCCATTACCATGAACACTTTTGCCTCCGGGCCAGGGGGTCCCATTCCTCCTTATGCCCCCCACTCTTCAGGATAAGTTCACCAGATGAGATGTTACAGACAGAACACATTTTACTTGGCAGACAACTTCGGTTCATAGGACAGCAGACAGCACACTTCATCTTAACTTCTGTACAGTACGAGGCACATTCTTAATGTTTGCCGGCAACAGAATTCTACATGTGTATGTTAAACGGGAACTTAGTGAGTTGATACACACGGCACTTCTGGGGTGGTGCAGAGTCCAAAAACGTCTCAAGTAGATGTAGAAACTTGGCACTCAAAATCAATGTGAATAGTGAATTTTATTGAGAAGGACATGTAGGACAAGCACAGACATTTTGGTCAAAAGACCTTCATCGGTGTGCGTGGAGAGGGTCCTCAGAACGTATAGTAAAGTAGCAAGCGGCGTAGCTGGGTATGACGCAGTGGATGCCAACATGGAAGAAAAGCCAGCCAGTTTGCGTGATGGCTGTCCTTCCCGATTAAATTTGAGTGCTAAAGCAGGTGAAGCGGACCTCACTAAGGAAGGTTGGCGGCTACAGAGACCATCTTTGTGAGTATGAAGAGGCAAGTAAGACCATCAGGGGACTCCAGGAGGAGCTGAACAAGGAGGGGGAGATACTGTGTGGTTCCTCCTGACAGCCAGGCGAGGCAGTGTGCATAGTAATATGGTTTATCTTTGATGGAGGGGCAGTGATGCATGTACTCCAAGGTCTAAGATTGTGGAGCTCCTGCTGAGGATGAGCTTCAAGGTGATTGACATCTACGTTTTGATACATTCCTAAGGCACACCTGAGATTCATGTCAGCTTTGTTCAGCTGGAGGGACTTGAGCTCTTCTTGTTGAATTATGAGTTGGCAAAGAATGTGCCCGGTAGCGAAGACTTTGCCATTATGTCAATGTCTCACCAAAACAAAGTATATAAAGGGTCAGTGATGGCTTGTAACGAGTTGCTTTCTTGTCATAACATAATAACGTGGCTTGGTTAGTACAGAGAGGTGGTGAAAATGCAAAATAATAACTGTGACAGGTTTGGTATCTGGTCAGGGCCCTGGATGCTTATTGTAAAACTTAAGCATTCAGGTGGTATGTTTATCCCCATTCCATCATCTGCTTTCCTGGGTAGGGATCGTATCCTGGTTTTCTACCAGGGGCAACCAAAGCTCTGTCACAAATGTGGTTACCCCACACACTTCAGTGCAAATTGTACTGTGCAGAAATGTGCATTGTGTGGGGATGTCGGCCATCTTGCTGCATCTTGTAAGCAGATTGAGTGTCACCTGTGTTGTGAGGTAGGTAACCCATTCAGCCATTGTCCTCACTCCTTCACTAATGTTGTTGTGGCCCCGGTAGGAGAATGTCATGAGGCAGATTCTGCTGGGGGAAGGGACTAGAGAGAAGGAGGGGAAGGTTGTCAGATATATAAACAACATTCATATATACACTTGGTAAAAATATATAAGTGGGTACTCGTAAATTTTATCGTAGCGTGTATATGTGTTGGACCATATGACTGGTCCAAAAACTAAAAGCAAAGGATATGGCAATACAGTTATGGCAGTGAAGCTGGCTGCAACTAAACCAAATTGAAGAGGATGTGGATGGCTATAAAATCAATATACTGTATTGTCCGTTTTGTAAGACGCACTTTTTTCCCCCAAATCTGGGGGGAAAATGGGGATGCGTCATACAAACCACATCTGGGGCGGCAGAGGTGGAACAGGGTCAGTGATATGGAGGGCTTGGAGGGGATGTGGAGGCTTCAGCGGAGCAGCTCAGGAGAGTCAGTGTGCGGCAGCAGAGGGTCGGAAATACTGTGGGCTCATGGGGTGTCACAGCAGCGGACGCTATTGATTTGCCGGTGGAGGAGGGGGTCAGTGTGCGACAGCAGAGGGTTGGCGATACTGCGGGCTCATGGGGTGTCGCGGCAGGTGCCATTGATCTGTAGGCTGCTTTGAATCGCCGGTGGTTGACGCGATGGACTTCAAGAAAATGGCAGTGTAGGCCAATCTGCGCGCACGCTGCCTAAGCGACCATTTTCTTGAAATCCATCACGTCAACAGCTGGTGATTCAATAGAGCCCGCAGTCCTCCAGCAGATCAATGGCGCTCGCCACCGTTGACTCCCAACGAGCCCACAGTATCGCCTACCCTCCGCACACTGACGCATTTGAGCCGCAACACCCCCTCCTCCGAGCCCCCAGCATTGCTGACCCTGCCTCCTGTGACCTTCCTGAGCCGCTCCACCACCGCCGCTCCCCTCGCTGAGCTAATATAAGAGGCACTAGGATTATAAAACGGACCCTCATTTTACCAGTAAAAATGTTTTTCCTATTTTCCTTCTTCAAATTTGGGGTGCGTTTTATAATCCGGAGCATCTTATAAAAGAAAAAAAGACGGTATATACTACTGTGCAAGAGACATATTATTAGTAATACTAAATGACGTAAGTATACAATGATATATGCAGTATATCATACAAGGAAAATAGGTCTAAATGAATATAAGGGCATAATATACAGTACATAGGGTAAATAATGAAGCTATAAATGCACATGTTCATGCTGGGGATAAATTTAACGTTAAGTACTGTATAATTTGTATAATTAATTACTACACAATGTATATAAAAAGTAATATTAACTTAAAGAGATTACCCACACAACATCATAAATAATATAATGCAAAAAAAAAGATACATTTCAAATCCCCAGTCTCCCTTTTACACTTATTATATCAAGGTGTCCTGCAACTGAATTTTTGCATTCTACTGAACTTGTGAACTATATCCTGCTTTTATGTCAGCAATATTTTTTTGATTCACTGATGTTTTATGTGTATATGTTATTACATGAATAAAAGATTTTTGCAGGCATGCTATACTCTGTCCTTCATTGTTCTTAATGTACCGTATTTTTCATTTTATAAGACGCACCGGATTATAAGACGCACCCCAAATTTAGAAAAAAAAAAGGTCTGGCCTGGCTGCAGGGGCCGTGTGGAACAGGGCGGTAGGTGCGGCGAGTGTCCCACTCCCAGATGCTTTGTCGGCGCTACGGGCTTCAAAGAAATGGCACCTGGAGGTGGCGCATGTGCAGATTGAGCTCTCGACTCAATGACAAACCGATACCTAATCTGCGCATGTACCACCTCCAGGCGCCATTTTCCTTAAGTCCGCTGCTGGGAGACCAATGGTCCGGAGGCGGCGTGTCCACGATGAGATCTTGAGTCGAGAGCTCCATCTGCGCATGCGCCAACTCAGGGCGCCGTTTTTTTGAACCCTACACTACCGACAGAGCATCTGGAACACCCACCGCACCACCCTGAAACAGACAGCCAGCAGGGCCCCCGCCACGAGCACCATGCCCATTCTCCACCTCCTGGTAAGCTACAGGGCTGGCCAAAAGTATTGGCACCCCTGCAATTCTGTCAGATAACACTCAGTTTCTTCTTGAAAATGATTGCAATCACAAATTCTTTGGTATTATTATCTTCATTTATTTTGCTTGCAATGAAAAAACACAAAAGAGAATGAAACAAAAATCAAACCATTGACCATTTCACACAAAACTCCAAAAATGGGCCAGACAAAAGTATTGGCACCCTTAGCCTAATACTTGGTTGCACAACCTTTAGCCAAAATAACTGCGAACAACTGCTTCCAGTAACCATTAATGAGTTTCTTACAATGCTCTGCTGGAATTTTAGACCATTCTTCTTTGGCAAACTGCTCCAGGTCCCTGAGATTTGAAGGTGCCTTCTCCAAACTGCCATTTTGAAATCTCTCCACAGGTGTTCTATGGGATTCAGGTCTGGACTCATTGCTGGCCACTTTAGTAGTCTCCAGTGCTTTCTCTCAAACCATTTTCTAGTGCTTTTTGAAGTGTGTTTTGGGTCATTGTCCTACTGGAAGACCCATGACCTCTGAGGGAGACCCAGCTTTCTCACACTGGGCCCTACATTATGCTGCAAAATTTGTTGGTAGTCTTCAGGCTTCATAATGCCATGCACACGGTCAAGCAGTCCAGTGTCAGAGTCAGCAAAGCAACCCCAAAACATCAGGGAATCTCCGCCATGTTTGACTGTAGGGACCGTGTTCTTTTCTTTGAATGCCTCTTTTTTTTTCCTGTAAACTCTATGTTGATGGCTTTTCCCAAAAAGCTCTACTTTTGTCTTATCTGACCTGAGAACATTCTTCCAAAACGTTTTAGGCTTTCTCAGGTAAGTTTTGGCAAACTCCAGGCTGGCTTTTTTATGTCTCGGGGTAAGAAGTGGGGTCTTCCTGAGTATCCTACCATACAGTCCCTTTTCATTTAGACGCTGACGGATAGTACGGGTTGACACTGTTGTACCCTCGGACCGCAGGGCAGTTTGAACTTGTTTGGATGTTAGTCGAGGTTCTTTATCCACCATCCGCACAATCTTGCGTTGAAATCTCTCGTCAATTTTTCTTTTCCTTCCACATCTAGGGAGGTTAGCCACAGTGCCATGGGCTTTAAACTTCTTGATGACACTGCGCACCTTAGACACAGGAACTTTCAGGTCTTTGGAGATGGACTTGTAGCCTTGAGATTGCTCATGCTTCCTCACAATTTGGATGCTCAAGTCCTCAGACAGTTCTTTGGCAACACCTGTTAGGTGCCACAGGTAAGTTACAGGTGCTGTTAATTACACAAATTAGAGAAGCATCACATAATTTTTCAAACAGTGCCAATACTTTTGTCCACCCCTTTTTATGTTTGGTGTGGAATTATATCCAATTTGGCTTTATGACAATTTTTTTTTTTTCATTGAAGACAAATTAAATGAAGATAATAATACCAAAGAATTTGTAATTGCAATCATTTTCAGGAAAAAGCTAAGTATTATCTGACAGAATTGCAGGGGTGCCAATACTTTTGGCCAGCACTGTACATTCAGATTGTAAGACGCACCCCTTATTTTCCTCACAAATTTCTATTCAAAGGCCAATCAACTTCCCGAACCATCACAGCCATGTCAAGTATGGCTGTCTCAGTGTTTTGGTACCTGTTAAGGGTAAAATAAGGTGCCAAGAGGTCTCTATTGAGGTTTTTCTTGATAGTGGCTCAGGAGCAAACAATTAATAAACAGTTTGCTTGCTCCTCAGAGTTAGAGGTGGATAAATTCTAAATCGTTGCTATTGACTCATCACCTCTCCCAAGGGGTCTTTTGGGAATGTGTATCGGGGTTGACGCTCCGCATAGGGATACTGCATTCAGAGTTCATTACTTGCATTGTACTCAAAGACCTTCCTGTATAAATCGTGTTAGGCTTCCCTTGGATTACATTGTATAACCCGGTTGTAGACTGGAAGACCAAGGACATAACTAAGTCGAGCTCTTCCTGGAACCAGCATTGTTTAGGAACTTGTTTCTCGGCGATAACCTCTAGTATCCCAGATCTTTTCTCAGACTGCACCATAAGGTTGATACCAAGGGTCAATTTGCCCAAGTGCAGATTGTATAATTTTTCAGGCCCGAAAAGAAAAGCTTTTAAGGACTATATAACAAAGTTTGGCTAATGGTCACATTAGGCCATCTTCATCCCCTATAGCTGCGGGTTTTTTCTTTGCCAAAAAGGAGGATGGTGGACTGTGTCCGTGTCTGGATTTCTGCGAGCTTAACCAGATTACTGTTCATGACCCATATCCAATGCTCCAATGCCACTCATTCCTGACCTATATAACAACATTTCCATTGCAGAATGGTTCTCCAAACTCGATCTCAGGAGGGCTTATAATCGGATCTGGGTCCAACAGGGAGGTAAGTGGAAAATGGCGTTCAATACACCGAAGGGTCACTTTGAGAATTTGGTGATGCCTTTTTGGTCTCACCAACGCGCCTGTGGTTTTTCAGCACTTTGTGAGTTATATAATAAAAAACAAACAGGAACAGAGTATATTGTACCAAATATTTATTTTTTATTTTGCAAAACGTCTTAAACATTTTTTTCAAGTGATTTTCTTGGTGTTTTTAATGGGTGTAGAATTAATAAATGTTTAAGAATTTTTGCAAAATAAAAAATAAATATTTGGTACAATATACTCTGTTCCTGTTTGTTTTTGATTATATAATCTCATGAGTTAAGATACCACAAATATTATGGTGGGAAAATAAAGGAATGTTTTTCGATATGTATCTACTTTGTGAGTTATGTATTTACTGACCTGTTGGGAAAATTGATATAATTTAACTAGATGATATTCTCATTTATTCGCAGGATTTTAGCTCTCATTTGAAACATGTCAAAAAGTTTTTACAGATCTGTAGGGAGAACAAACTGTACGCTAATTTCCGCTTCTGGTTTTAGGATGGACCCCCCTAGGTTGCAGGCTATTATGAATTGGGACCATCCTGGGAAACTGAAAGTACTGCAACATTTCTTAGGGTTTGCGAATTATTACAGAAAGTGTATTAAAAACATTTTGGCCATTGCAAGAACTTTGACTGACCTGATGCAAAAAAGGTATGGTCTTTTCTAACGGATCTCAGGATGCTTCATACGCTTTTGGTTGTCTTAAAATATGTTTAGCATCAGCGCCGTTGTTGAAATAGCCTGATGTATCTCTTCCCTTCAAGGTGGAAGTTAACACATCAGAGTTGGGGTGTGGGGGCTGTATTGTCTCAGGGTCCATCCAATGAAAAACTCTGTCCATGTGCATTCTTTTCTGAGAAATTGTTTACCCAATGCTAAGACATTAGTGCAGGCATTTATTCGTGAAATCGTCAGACTCCATGGGGTCCTGTCCAACATTGTATCTGATAGGGGTGCTCAAATTATTGCCAATTTTTGGAGACCATTCTATTGTCGCTTCGTAATTAAATTGTCTTACTCATCGGCTTCCATCCACAGTTTAATGGGCAAGCTGAGCGCATGAACCAGAACTTTTTTCAGATATTCAGGAGGAGTGGTCTTCATTCTTTATTCTGGCTGAATTTGCTATCAATAATCACCACCAAGAGTCCTGGTATATCCCCTTTATTTTTGTGTTTATGGTCACCATCCCCTGTTCTGTATTTTTCTGAAAGAGCACTCTTCTGGGGTACCCGAAGAGGACCAATTGGGCTCTGCATTATCATCTACATGGGAAAAGGTTCAGCAGCACTTGCTGAGCATGGACTCTAGGTATAAGCGTGTGGCTGACTGTGAATGTGTGCTGCATCCGGATGTATGTGTGGGTGATCTAGTTTGGTTATAAACAAAAAACATTAAGCATAAGGTTCCCTTACTTAAGTTAGGTCCTCATTTCATCAGTTCATTCAAAATTAAGGGTGTCATCAACCCGTTGGCTTGCCATCTGGCCTTACTATCATCTTATAAGATCCACAATATCTTCCACAAGTCTTTGTTAAAGAAATTTGTGGGTTCGGGAACTCCAGTTCCTCCACCTCCAATCTTAGTTGATGGTTCTTTGGAGTTACAGATATCGAGAATTGTTGATTCTCTGTTCGTCTGTCGCTCTCTACAGTACCTGGTTTATTGGCAGGGTTATGGTCCAGAGGAAAAGACTTGGGTGCCTCCCACTGGTGTCCATGATGAGCGTCTGGTTAGGGCATTCCATCACCATCATCCAGAAAGACCTGGTCCTGAGAGTCCAGAGGCCCCTCATAGAGGGAGGGGTACTGTCACATGGGGTCTGGCTCAAACTCACCAAATATCATGATTACTTCTGCCGATGTTTACACAGCAGTCAGACACTTTACACGATACTGCTTTTGAGTTGCACAGACAGGCTTGGGCGTTAACCAGCTGTGCTTGTTAGTAATTGGGCTTGCAGGAGTTAATTTCTGCTAGCCTGTGGATTACAGCTTGAATCACATGTTGCAGGAGACCTATCACAGTCGCCTTCACCCTTTTCAAGATGGTGGAGCCTGGTTTCCTATGCCGATTATAGCTTTTGCAATCCTGATCCTTGTGCTTTCATATCCAGTTGCTTGTGAACTTCTGTATCCTGTTTGGTGTGTTGTGGAAATACTCTTGTTGTCTGATTATTTCCTCCCTTCCTTTAGTTTCTTCCTGGTGTGAGTTTCAGTTTTGGTTTTTCCCCCATCTGTTTATTTTTGTGGGATTAATCACTTCTCTCCTGGTCGGAGGTACAGGAGCCACTAGACCAGGGCTGTTCAAGAGCTAGGGTAAGGAAGATGGTTTAAACTTTGCGACCTTCAGGTGTATCTTTGGGATCAGGGTCAATGAGAGTTCCCCTAGCCTGAGGGTCAGTTTAGGCTCCCCTGTTCCTAGCGATCTTGTTACACCCCATAACAGTAGGTCTCTGAAGTGAGAGTCTCTGGACTAGTTTCGCTTTATCACATATTTTAATGAGTGGTGATAATAACCTCTGCAGATGGTCCAAATATGGGTTGTGAACGAGAAAAAAGGCTCATTTAATATTTGCTTTGAATTCCTCACTTCTATGTACAGTATATCACAAAATTGAGAACATCCCTCACATTTATGTAAATATTTCATTATATCGTTTTATGGGACAACACTGCAGATATAACTGAATAGGATAACTGAAGTGAGCACTAATATATATATATAAATGAGTGCTAGCCAAAAATACATACTATACATAAGAATAAGGCTGCACATCAAACTTAGATAATGGTATAATGCCTCAAGCATATGGAAAATTATTGGAATATACAATGAAAAATGCTACTTGCTAATTTGAACATGTGAATAATGAATTGCATACCTGCTATGAATATTAGGAAAAAGGAGATATTTAGCAATCGCATTGATCAATGTAACTGAGCCCCAAGGCCTCGTCAAGGCATATCTCTATATTGGGGTCCCTAGCTCTGTGACCCTAACTGTGTGTCATCTCATTGCAATTAAAAACTGCTATGGGTGGAGAGGGGTAACTAAGGACTTTCTTATATAGGAGATGGAAAAAACATGGCCGAAAGGGGCGGAGCTGTGTTCACATTCAGAAAAAAAACTACATATAACTGAATAGGATAACTGAAGTGAGCACTAATATATATATATATATATATGAGTGCAAGCCAAAAATACATACTATACATAAGAATAAGGCTGCACATCAAACTTAGATAATGGTATAATGCCTCAAGCATATGGAAAATTATTGGAATATACAATGAAAAATGCTACTTGCTAATTTGAACATGTGAATAATGAATTGCATACCTGCTATGAATATTAGGAAAAAGGAGATATTTAGCAATCGCATTGATCAATGTAACTGAGCCCCACAGCCTCGTCAAGGCATATCTCTATATTGGGGTCCCTAGCTCTGTGACCCTAACTGTGTGTCATCTCATTGCAATTAAAAACTGCTATGGGTGGAGAGGGGTAACTAAGGACTTTCTTATATAGGAGATGGAAAAAACATGGCCCAAAGGGGCGGAGCTGTGTTCACATTCAGAAAAAAAACTACATATAACTGAATAGGATAACTGAAGTGAGCACTAATATATATATATATGAGTGCAAGCCAAAAATACATACTATACATAAGAATAAGGCTGCACATCAAACTTAGATAATGGTATAATGCCTCAAGCATATGGAAAATTATTGGAATATACAATGAAAAATGCTACTTGCTAATTTGAACATGTGAATAATGAATTGCATACCTGCTATGAATATTAGGAAAAAGGAGATATTTAGCAATCGCATTGATCAATGTAACTGAGCCCCAAGGCCTCGTCAAGGCATATCTCTATATTGGGGTCCCTAGCTCTGTGACCCTAACTGTGTGTCATCTCATTGCAATTAAAAACTGCATTCAGAAAAAAAACTACTATTCAGTTATATGTAGTTTTTTTTCTGAATGTGAACACAGCTCCGCCCCTTTCGGCCATGTTTTTTCCATCTCCTATATAAGAAAGTCCTTAGTTACCCCTCTCCACCCATAGCAGTTTTTAATTGCAATGAGATGACACACAGTTAGGGTCACAGAGCTAGGGACCCCAATATAGAGATATGCCTTGACGAGGCCTTGGGGCTCAGTTACATTGATCAATGCGATTGCTAAATATCTCCTTTTTCCTAATATTCATAGCAGGTATGCAATTCATTATTCACATGTTCAAATTAGCAAGTAGCATTTTTCATTGTATATTCCAATATTTTTCCATATGCTTGAGGCATTATACCATTATCTAAGTTTGATGTGCAGCCTTATTCTTATATATAGTATGTATTTTTGGCTTGCACTCATATATATATATATTAGTGCTCACTTCAGTTATCCTATTCAGTTATATGTAGTTTTTTTTCTGAATGTGAACACAGCTCCGCCCCTTTCGGCCATGTTTTTTCCATCTCCTATATAAGAAAGTCCTTAGTTACCCCTCTCCACCCATAGCAGTTTTTAATTGCAATGAGATGACACACAGTTAGGGTCACAGAGCTAGGGACCCCAATATAGAGATATGCCTTGACGAGGCCTTGGGGCTCAGTTACATTGATCAATGCGATTGCTAAATATCTCCTTTTTCCTAATATTCATAGCAGGTATGCAATTCATTATTCACATGTTCAAATTAGCAAGTAGCATTTTTCATTGTATATTCCAATAATGTTCCATATGCTTGAGGCATTATACCATTATCTAAGTTTGATGTGCAGCCTTATTCTTATGTATAGTATGTATTTTTGGCTTGCACTCATATATATATATATATATATATATTAGTGCTCACTTCAGTTATCCTATTCAGTTATATGTAGTTTTTTTTCTGAATGTGAACACAGCTCCGCCCCTTTCGGCCATGTTTTTTCCATCTCCTATATAAGAAAGTCCTTAGTTACCCCTCTTCACCCATAGCAGTTTTTAATTGCAATGAGATGACACACAGTTAGGGTCACAGAGCTAGGGACCCCAATATAGAGATATGCTTTGACGAGGCCTTGGGGCTCAGTTACATTGATCAATGCGATTGCTAAATATCTCCTTTTTCCTAATATTCATAGCAGGTATGCAATTCATTATTCACATGTTCAAATTAGCAAGTAGCATTTTTCATTGTATATTCCAATAATTTTCCATATGCTTGAGGCATTATACCATTATCTAAGTTTGATGTGCAGCCTTATTCTTATGTATAGTATGTATTTTTGGCTTGCACTCATATATATATATATATATATTAGTGCTCACTTCAGTTATCCTATTCAGTTATATGTAGTTTTTTTTTCTGAATGTGAACACAGCTCCGCCCCTTTCGGCCATGTTTTTTCCATCTCCTATATAAGAAAGTCCTTAGTTACCCCTCTCCACCCATAGCAGTTTTTAATTGCAATGAGATGACACACAGTTAGGGTCACAGAGCTAGGGACCCCAATATAGAGATATGCCTTGACGAGGCCTTGGGGCTCAGTTACATTGATCAATGTGATTGCTAAATATCTCCTTTTTCCTAATATTCATAGCAGGTATGCAATTCATTATTCACATGTTCAAATTAGCAAGTAGCATTTTTCATTGTATATTCCAATAATTTTCCATATGCTTGAGGCATTATACCATTATCTAAGTTTGATGTGCAGCCTTATTCTTATGTATAACACTGCAGATATGGCACTCTGATACAATGTACATTGTCAGTGTACAACTTGTATAACAGTGTAAATTTGGTGTGTCCTCTAAATAACTCAACACACAGCCATTCATGTCTAAACAACTGGCAACAAAAGGGAGTACACCTATAAGTGAAAATGGTCAAATTTGGCCAAAAGTGTCAATATTTTTGTGTGGCCACCAATATTTGCAAACACTAGTTTAAGTGTCTTGGTCACGGAGTTCACTAGAGGTTCACAGAAGACGCTGGATCTTCTTCCATCCTCAATGACTGATGTTAGAGACCTTGCGCTCCTCTACCTTCCATGTCAGGAGGCCCCACAGATGCTCAGTAAGGTTTAGGACTGGAGACACTTCGCCAGTACAACACCTTAACCCTCAGTTTCTTTAACAATGAAGCGGTCATCTTGGAGGTGTGTTTGGGGTCGTTATGTTGGAATTCTGCCCTGCGGTCAAGTTTTCCGAAAGGGGGTAGAACATGCTCTGCTTCAGTATGTCACAGTACATGTTGACATTCATGGTTCCTTCCATGAACTGTAGCCCCCCCACCCACAGCCAGCAACACTCATGCAGCCCCAAACCATGACACTCCCTCCACCATGCCTGACTTTGTGTTCCTCATCTGGTTGTTGCCACACACACTTGACACCATCTAAACCAAATAAGTTTATTTTGGTCTCATCAGACCACAGGACATGGTTCCAGTAATCCAGGTCCTTAGTCTGTTTGTCTTCCGCAAACTGTTTGTGGGCTTTTTTGTACATCATCTTTAGAAGAGGCTTCCTGTAACGCCTGCCTGGAACCACAGACTCAGACTGGCTGTGATGGACAGGCTAGAGGAAAGCTGCTTACAAAGCAGGACCCAGAGAACCTGAAACCCTTTAACCCCTATACAGGGATTTGGAATTACACAGGGCCCGGTAGATCACTACCTGTGGTAGTCTGCAGTCCGATGAGCGTAGTAGTCAGGCAGGGTCAAACCGGGAAATGCAAAACAGGGACAGAATTAGGCAGGCAAAGACGTAATCAGAAAACAAAGCAGAGGTCAAATCCGGATGGAGCAGCGAGGTACAAACACGGCAGACAGAAGAGTAGTCAGAGAGCAGGCCAGGGTCAAAGCAGGAATCAATAATCAGAGTTGGGAGAACCAGACTCTAGCAGGAATACAATCTATATCTGGCAATGGCCAGCAGACAGAAGGGAGGATAAAAAGGGTGTGGTCTCTTCCCATTGGCTGTAGCTGAATAGTGGCAACCTCAGCTGTAAGACACAAGCCACCTACATTGGTACTGTAGGAGTCAGGAAAACCCAGCCTAGTGGATGAGCGGAGCCTGCACCCATCAGAGCCACTGGCACAGACTCCTCCCGCATCACCCGCACAGCCCACAGCGGGAATACGGCGGGGCCTGGTGACTGAAGCAGAAGTCACAGGAGTGGACTCTGGTGAGGATGTGACACTTCCTTCTGGGATGACAGCCACAAAGACCAATTTGATGCAGCATGCGGTGCATAACCCCTGACAGGCCAACCCCCCACCCCAGTAACTCTGCAGCAATGCTGGCAGAACTCATATGTCTGTATGAAAAGACAACCTCTGGACAGGACGCTGAGCAGGTGCACTTAACTTCTTTTGGTGAGGTCTGTTCTGAGTGAATCCTGTCTTGTTAAACTGCTGTATTGTCTTGGCCATCCTACTGCAGCTCAGATTGAGATATTTTTGTAAATCTCCCATCCTACTGCAGCTCAGACTAAGTGTGTCGGCAATCTTCTATAGCCTCGGCCATCTTTATGTAGAACAACAATTCTTTTGTTCAGATCCTCAGAGAATTCTTTGCCATGAGGCGCCATGTTGAATTTCCAGTGACCAGTATGAGAGATAACACCAAATATAACACACCTGCTCCCCATTCACAGTTTAGACTTTGTAATACTACTGAGTCACAGGACACCGGGCACCAAATTTACACTGTTATACAAGTTGTACACTGACTACTGTACATTATATCACACGGTCAGATCTTCAGTGTGGTCCCATGAAAAGACATAATAAAATACTTACAAAAATGTGAGGGGTGTACTCACTTTTGTGCTATACATCCTTAAGATGAGAGGTCATCAAAGTCTGCAATGTCAAATCTGTAGTACCTGCTGATGTGACGCCCTGGACTAGCCAGGTAGTCACAGTTAGCCCCATCCACTACACCCATCCCCAAATAAGGTGACAGCAGCCAAACCATTAAAACCCTGGTCACCTCCCTCTGGGTTTGATGTACACAGTATGGGGGCGGAGCCTGGCGGTTGGCCACGCCCCCCCAGGAGTTCACATGCCCAGAGGCAGGAAAACAAAAGGAGATGAGTTTTGGAGGACGAGAGGAGTAGTTGAGAGTGGAGTTAAGAGGAGTAAAATCTGTCTGTGCCCTGGGTAGGCGCCCGGGCACTTTGGCTAGGAGGCAGATGGTGGTGGCCATCTGCAGGAGCCGGGAAGACAGTCCTGGTGGAACCGTAGGTAGCCGGGACAGGGTAGTGGCCCGCCGGTACCGAATCAGGGAACCAGCTGGAAACCGGAGCACAAGAGGGGGTACTCAGACCCTGAAACGCAGTCCCGAATCTACTGGACCCCGTTAATTAACTGATTGAGGTCTGGACTTTAGGCCCTTTCCCACCCAAAGTCCCGAAAGAAGGCAACAGCCCACCGATTCCGGATAACGGCCACCGCCAAGGGCCAAAACATCCACCGAGCCAGCGCCTGCGGGCAACGGGCTCTCCGACGTGCACGCCGGGGAGCGGGACTCCTGTCGCTGAAGCGCGGTTGTCCAAAATCTACAACAGGTGCAGGAGAAGATGAACACCACCAACCGTTTGGGGACCGAAGCGACCGGCTGCGGGCACCAACTATCCACCGTTTGGTTTACCAGAGACTCATGTGTGTTTGTCCGAGTGAGTACTACTGGGCCTGTGAGCCGCGCACAGACACTACACCACATCAACCGGGTCCTGGGGCCACCACCCCCTGCCCACGGAGGGGTTAACATCACAAGCTGCCCCCAACATCTCCCCCGGGGTGCCTGCTAACCGGCAGCGGTGCTGCCTACATTCACCACAACCCGTGGGTGGTGTCACGAACTCTAACGTAAACCAACAACCCCCCCCAACTCAACATGCCAGCCCCCTTACAGAGCGACGTGACCCCTGGTCTGGAGACGCTCGAGCCACCGACCCACGAGCCCGGATCAGAGCGGCTCGGCATCAGCCGAGCACGGGGCGGTACACATCGACCTCTTCTGGCGTCACGAACAGGATCGAGCCAGTCCACTTACCTGTGGAAGTGCGCCTTGAAGTCAGCGGTGATCCGCTTGAAAAATTGCGAAGTCCGCCATCTTACCGCCATATTGTGGCGCGAAGTTTCCCGTCTAAGCCGTCTTCCCCGCAGAAAGGGCGCGAAAGCAAAGCACTGCCCCCTGGGAACAGTGAGTGTCGGGGGAGCGGGCGGCTGCAAAAAAAGCCATGCCGAAGGAGTGCTGTATAAAAACCAAGGGGGGGCGGGTGAAGATTCCCTCCCATGCGACTGATGGGATAAAGGGCAGGGACTACAGGACTCTGCCACCAGTCTGGTTCCTGGACATCCACCGAACAGCATGTCTGTCCCGTTCGGTGAACCCGAGATTCCGGAGCCCACGCCAGGAACAGCGGCGTGGGTGGAAGCCCGGACGACGCAGATGTGTCGCCGTCTACAGACCCAAGTCCGGTTCCTCATGGAAAGGTGGGTGGCCGAAATGGAGGAAGTAGCTGCGGCCGTGCGGATACGCGAGGTGGAGGCAGTGTTGGAGGAGCGGGTAAGCGACCCATGTCCCTACGTCCCCGAGGGAACCTCCACTGTGGCTGAGGGGCCCGGTCTGCTCCCACTCACCCTGCTGCTTCCCCCGCCATCCGTACCGGTTGCCGCTGCCCCGACACTCGGTCCGCTGCCCCCGACACCGGCAGCGGGTTCCACCCCACCTGCCCACGAGGACAAGCCTGTAGACGCCGCCCGTGGACGTCCCTTCATTCAGCCCGCACCGATCCCGTTGCCGTGGAAGGTTCCCCGGGAGGTGCCAATCCGCAAGGTGAAGCCGCCGGCCCCGGAAGTGACCGCAACCAAAGAGGTCCCGGCCCCGGCAGTCCGCCCGGCCATGGAGAAGATGGAAGCTGCCCGGCAGGTGAGGCCCGTTGCTCCCAAACCCCAGGCCTCGGCTGAGGCAGTGCAGGGTTGCCGCTGCAGAGCAGCACTACAGGCCACGTCACTGCAGGGCTCCCCAGCCGCAAAGGTACCGGTCGTAGGCGGTACAGGGGAGCTCCGGCAGGGCCCAAGCCCAGCGCCGCGGGAGCATGCGGATGCTCCGTATTGAGAGCAGCAGCCTAACCAGCTGGGCCGAGAAATTGCAGCCCGGGAACGGCAGAGAGCAGAGGTGCTGGCCCGCACCATCCGCAAAAAGGAGAATTTGCGGAGTGCCACCTTCCGGGTGCGGGGCCAGACCTATGAAGGCCAAGTCTGCCGGTTTGACCCCCAGCGTGGATGGGGGTTCGTCTTTGAACCGGGCCTGGAGGCCGAAATCTTCGTTTCCCGTCAGGACGTTAACTCCCACCTCCCGATGGGTCACCCGGACCGTGACCTGCTACCCGGTGATCTGGTGACATACACGCGTCACTGCGGGGAGAGAGGCTGGTTTGCCCTCAATGTGAAGAGGAAGGAGAGCCGTAATGTTCCAAGGCGGCCCCAGTCCTCTCCCCCACCGTACAGCTCCGAGGTCCTGGTCGAGGAGTATGAAGATGAAAGTTAAAGAGCGGTAGCGGTTCCGGGCTACCATGTTAAAGTCCCCGTTGGGACCATTCTGCCCGTCTCCATTGGGACTTTGCTTTTACCCCGTTTAATAGACAAGCCCGAGAACTGGCAGGCCACCCAAAAACTATTGGGCCTTGTAAACAGCCCCTTGGACCACCTTCTGTCCTACAGTCTTCGGAGAGGCTGGTTGGAGAAAGGGCCTGCGGCAGAAAAGGCTGGGGCCCCGTCATCACAGGAAACAGGGCCAACCCTCTGGGTCAGGCCCCACGTCCAGGGGACCCCTCTGAGAGACTGCCGGGTATGGAACTTTGTACCCGGCCCGTTGTGGGCAATACCTAGACCTGGGCCTAATTCATGGACTGGGGAAAAGGGGTGCTGACCTGTGTTTTTAGAGGCAGCATCAAGGCTAGGTCTGCTTGGGTGGGCAAATGGAAGGACCCGGTCCCGTTAATAAAAATGTTCGTAACGTTTAAGAAACCTGCCTCGCGTAATGGGATGATTCCTGAAGCATGCTTATGTAAATAATGTTATTATGATTGTATTATGTATGTTCTCTTTTCTTATCGCTACAATTAAAATAAACCGGTGGTGGTCGGGCAGCCCGCGGACGGTCTGCATTCAACCAAGGGGGAGTGTGACGCCCTGGACTAGCCAGGTAGTCACAGTTAGCCGCATGCACTACACCCATCCCCTAATAAGGTGACAGCAGCCAACCCATTAAAACCCTGGTTACTTCCCTCTGGGTTTGATGTACACACCATGGGGGCGGAGCCTGGTGGTTGGCCCCCCCAGAGGCAGGAAAACAAAAGGACATGAGTATTTGAGGAGGAGAGGAGTAGTTGAGAGAGGAGTTAAGAGGAGTAAAATCCGTCTGTGCCCTGGGTAGGCGCCTGGGCACTTTGGCTAGGAGGCAGACGGTGGTGGCCGTCTGCAGGAGCCGGGAAGATAGTCCTGGTGGAACCGTAGGTAGCCGGGACAGGGTAGTGGCCCACCGGTACCAAACCAGGGAACCAGCTGGAAACCGGAGCACAAGAGGGGGTACTCAGACCCTGAAATGCGGTCCCGAATCTACCGGACCCCGTTAATTAACTGATTGAGGTCTGGACTTTAGGTCCTTTCCCACCCAAAGTCCCGAAAGAAGGCAACAGCCCACCGATTCCGGATAACAGCCACCGCCAAGGGCCAAAACATCCACCGGGCCAGCGCCTGCGGGCAACGGGCTCTCCCGACGTGCACGCCAGGGAGCGGGACTCCCGTCGCTGAAGCGCGGTTGTCCAAAATCTACAACAGGTGCAGGAGAAGACGGACACCACCAACCGTTTGGGGACCGAAGCGATCGGCTGCGGGCACCAACTATCCACCGTTTGGTTTAACAGAGACTCCTGTGTGTTTGTCCGAGTGAGTACTACTGGGCCTGCAGGCCGCGCACCGACACTGCACCACATCAACCGGATCCCGGGGCCACCATCCCATGCCCACGGAGGGGTTACCATCACAAGCTGCCCCCAACATCTCCCCCGGGGCGCCCAGTAACCGGCAGCGGTGGTGCCTACATTCACCACAACCGTGGCGTCACGAACTCTAACCTAAACCAACAACCCCCCCACTCAACAAGCCAGCCCCCTTACAGAGCGACGTGACCCCCGGTCCGAAGACGCTCGAGCCACCGACCCACGAGCCTGGATCCGAGCGGCTCGGCAGCAGCCGAACGCAGGGCGGTACACTGACACCAGGGTTTCTTATCTGTTGGTGGGAACTTAGAGCTTTCTTCAGGTCATCGTGGCCAGACGCAACCGTTACTTTTGCACCATGAATAGACCTTAGTAAGCCATGAACCAGCTTACATTTTTATTCACCTAATAGTAATATAAACTTTTTTTTCCAGTAGCTATAATTAAATTTTATAACCGCTGCACAATACGACCCTTTTTCCCCAATCGAACCGGTCAAGATGAACATGAACTGTGTACGAAAGTGCAAACCTCGAAAAAATCTAATCCGGCCATATGAGAACAATAATCAGGAGATATTTATTGTCTGGTTTTGAAATGTTTCAAATATTCAAAGCTATAAAACGTCAGGGGAAAGTCGACTTCCTGATGTAAAAGACACCATAAATTTCCCTTTCTTTAGACAGAAGATGAAAAAAAAATGGATCAATGTGATATTTTGTTTGAGAGGGCGAAAAAATGCAGAAAATAACAGAGCCGAGCTAGCTGAAAAACCCCAGAGGGCATCCTCGTCCTGCCTTGGGGAGTCTGAAGGAAATCAACAGCAGCCAAGTGAACAATTCCTGCAGAATAAATTGGAATATATTTCCAGGGCACATTTACCGAGCAATGAAGCAATAGAAGTCTGCTTCCCACTACCCGCTGTCACCCCTCGTATATCGGCCTCTAATTCACTCCACATCAGGTTAGTTATTAACAGTCACGTTAATAGTGGAAAAAAAAATTGAGGAAGGTTTTTATAGATACAAAAATAGAAAAAATAAAGTACAAATATTGAAATTATTCAGCTTGGAAACCAGTGATCTTCTCTTGTGCTGCACCAATTCTGTGGAATTCATTTCCCCAGATAAGAATTATTCCTAAATTCTATACCATCAAAACACATTTTTCAAAGTAGACCCGTGTCACATAATTGTCACATAATAGTCCTCTCTTCTGTGGAGTGTCAGCTCTTATGTGCAGGGTCCTCTCTCCTGTGGAGTGTCAGCTCTTATGTGCAGGGTCCTCTCTCCTGTAGAGTGTCAGCTCTTATGTGCAGTCCTTCCTCCTGTAGTGTGTCAGTTATTATCTGCAGGGTCCTCTCTCCTGTAGAACATTAGCTCTTATGTGTAGGGTCTTCTCTTCTGTAGAGTGTCAGTTCTTATGTGCAGGGTCCTCTCTCCTGTACAGTGTCAGCTCTCATGTGCAGGTTCTCTTTCCTGTAGAGTAGCAGCTCTTATGTATGGGGTTCTCTTTACTGTACAGTGTCAGCTCTCATGTGCAGGGTCCTCTCTCCTGTAGAGTGTCAGCTCTTATGTGCAGGGTCCTTTCTCCTGTAGTGTCAGCTCTTATGTGCAGGGTTCTCTCTCCTGTAGAGTGTAAGCTCTTATGTGTAGGGTCCTCTCTCCTGTAGCGTGTCAGCTCCTATGTGCAGGATCTTCTCTCCTGTAGTGGCAGTTCTTATGTGCAGGGTTCTTTCTTCTGTAGGGTCAGCTCTTATGTGAAGGGTTCGCTCTCTCTCCTGTAGAGTGTCAGTTCTTATGTGCAGGATCCTCTCTCCTGTAGAGTGTCAGCTCTTATGTGCGTGCTCTTCTCCCTTGTATCGTCAGCTCTTATGTGTAGGGTCCTCTCTCCTGTAGAGGGGGTTTGTGGCAGATCCAGTGCTGGTAAGGTGACAGGGGTCATTGCAGGTTGTAAGCTTTCCTGAAGAGATCCATTTTCAGGTTCCTCTGGCACTACTGAATATTATGGATTATCTGACATGTTGAGGCACAGAATTCCAGTAGGTGGAGGATAATCGGTATAAGTCATACAAGTGTGGAGGAGAGAAGGAGGTCTTGGGAGGACTAGAGATCACGTGTTGGAAGATATCAGGAGATTAGTTTTGAGATATATGAATGAGTCAGATTATGGACGGCTTTGTAAGTCAATGCTAGTAATTTGAATTGGATAAGTTGGCAAATTGGGAGCCAATTAAGGGATTTCCAAAGGGGACAAACAGATGAGTAGAAAGGAGAGAAGTGGATTAGTTGGGCAGCAGAGTTAAAGATGGACTGGAGAGGTGCGAGACTGTTCCAGGAAGGCCACAGAGGAACATATTGCAGTAGTCAAGGTGGGAGATGATGAGGGTGTGCACTAACAATATTGGTGATTGAGGTTGAGGAAAGGATGGATTATAGATATATTTTTGAGTTAGAGGTGGCAGGCAGGAGGTGTCAAGAGCATGGAAATGTGGTTTGAAGGACAATTCAGAGTTGAGGGTTACTCTGAGACACCGGACTTCCTGTACAAGGAAAAGTGTGATGTCATTTATTGGTATGGATAGATTGGGTAGGTGAGGTGGAGGACAAATCCACACTGAGCTTTAAGAAGCTTGATGAGAACAAGTAGGATATGGCTGATAAACACTCCAGGATTCTGGACAGCACAGAGGTTATGTCTGGGCCAGAAATTAAGATCTAAGTGTCATCAGCGTAAAGGTGGTAGTGGAAGCCATGGAACTTTATGAGTTGTCCCAGGCCAAAGGTATAGACTGAGAAGAGTACAGGACCCAGGACAGAGCCTCGAAAGACACTGATAAAGGTTGGAATGAGGAGGTAGCATGGGGACGGAAGACACAAAGTGCGGTTAGAAAGGTATATGGATATCGAGGAGAGAGCAAGGTCTTTGACGCCAAAGGAAGAAAGGATCTGTTGAAGGAGTGAGTGGTCAACTGTGTCAAAGGCAGCGGAGACAGGTCTAGAAACAGGACTATAGAGAATTGTCTGTTTGCTTTGGCAGTAATTACGTCATTAGTCTAGGACAGTTTTGGTGGAGTGGTTGGGATGGAAGCTGGTTTATAGGTTGTCAAAGAGTGAACGTTCAGCATAGACGTGCTGTTCGAGGAGTTTGGAGGCAAATGGGAGTAGCATTATGAGACAATAGCTGGGCGTAGAGATCAGGTCTAGTAATGGTTTCTTCAGAAATGATAATGAGATAAAATCAGAATGATAACCACTCTCCGCAGCATTTACCTAGATAATACATGTTGTGTAAGTATTTATCCATATAATGGTTGAGTGTCTGCTATCCATCAGGGTGTACACTAGTAATTGAGCTCAATAAAGTTGTACCCTAAACCTTATGTAACCTTAGTAAATCATGAAGCAGTGAGATGAGCAGGAAAGACGAGCTCCGAGCGCTCCTTACACTCCATCAATCCTCGGTTACGCTAGCTGCATGTCCAAAAAGACTCAGAAAGCTATTTTGTAGGGCAGTGCCAAGAGCGGGTAATTAGGGGTTTGTTTCCAGGATCACACTGAGAAGGGCACACTATATAGGGATTCATGGCTCCCTGCGTGCAGTTACCTGGCGCATTGTACGCTCTTCATTGCCTGAAGATTTATTGCGCTGTAGTGTTATGCAAACTTGAATGGACAAGTAAAGACGTTTATACCATGTTGTGGCTTTTCTGGTCAGAAACAGATTTGTAAATAAGCGTCTGTCAGACCGTTCAAGATAGACAAACACAGTGCGGACCAAGGAAAATAAAATCAAGCTTCTTTTTTGGAGGAATACGTGTTAGTTCTTTATATTCTTGGGCTTCGCTTGCTCAAGACATCTGCTTTCCTGGAGCAGATATTTTAGGCAACGGGCTAAGATAAAGGTGGGGGCTGCACACATCTCGTATCATGGCAATTTAATTGCTGACTAAAGAGGAATAAATTGACTTGCAATGAATCAAATTTGTTACAAAATTTCTCCAAAAATTCAACTTCACCAGAATCCAAATGTTTTACATTTCTTTTTGGACCATTTTGATGAATGACATTCAGGCTCTCCTCGGTTCTCCTCAACTCTTCTGCCGTTGTCAGTCCTCCGATCAGCGCCTCTATCTTCTTTTTCCGCGTCTCTGCTTGGCACCACATGAGGAGTGACACATGTTAATAACAATCGTGACATTGAATTCCCATTGCTTCTATGGCATGCATTGTGGCCCACCTGCCGGCATGATGCCTAGAGAAGGACGCCAGAGCCAGGGGGCAGAAAGCAAACAAGATGGAAGACAGAAGAGAGAAGACACAGTAGATGACTGTAACGCCTGCCTGGATCCACAGACTCAGATCGGCTGTAATGGGGAGGCTAGAGGGAAGCCACTCACCAAGCAGGACCCCCAGAACCCTGAAACCCTTTAACCCCTATACAGGGATTTGGAATTACACAGGGCCCTGGTGATCACTACCTGTGGAAGGCTGCAGTCCGATGAGAGTAGTAGTCAGGCAGGGTCAAACCAGGAATAGCAGAACAGGGACAGAATCGGCAGGCAATGACGTAGTCAGCAAATGAAGCAGAGGTCAAATCCGGATCGGGCAGCGAGGTACAGAAACAGTAGGTAGGAGGGTAGTCAGAAAACATGCAGAAGTCAACACACAGGAATCACCAAACAGAATAGGACGTAACAGGAGCCAGGAAAATCAGAACTATCTCTGGCAGTGGTCATGTGACAGGAGGGGGAATAAGAAGGGTGTGGTGTCTTCCCATTGGCTGTAGCTGAACGTTGGCTATTTCAGCTGGAAGACACATGCCACCCACAGTCAGCCAGCGGTACTGCAGATCCCAAGATAACCCAGCCCAGTGGATGATCGGAGCCTGCGCCCACCGGTGCCGCTGGCATCGACTCCTCTCCCATCACCAGCACCATCCAAAGCAGGACACGGCGTCGCCTGGCGATCGGAGCAGAAGTCGCTGGAGCAGACTCCGGCGGTGACATAACAATGACCCCCTTAGTACAGACTCAGTTACTAACAAATGAATTCTATGGAAATTTAATTTCTTGCACGAATTTCTGTGAATTTACCAAATTTGAAATTTCCAGATTTTGGTAATTTTGGCCTCAGTGATGAGCGAGCACTACCATGTTTGGAACTCATAAGAGCATTTTGACGCTCAGATGAGTGTGGCTCCTTTATTGCATACAATGAAAGTCTTTGGGAAACTCAAACATTTTTCCAGAAGATCTTGGGTTCCCCATTGGCTTCCATTATACTCAGTAAACAAGTTGAGCCTGTCCGACCTGTACAGATGAGTACCCAGCATGGTAGTGCCCGCTCATCACTAGTTACGAGTACAGAGCACCCGAGCATGGTAGTGCCCAGTCATCACTAGTTACAAGTACCGAGCACCCGAGCATGGTAGTGTCCGCTCATCACTAGTTACTAGTACTGTGCACCTGAGCATGGTAGTGTTCACTCATCACTAGTTATGAGTACTGAGCACCCGAGCATGGTAGTGCCCGCTCATCACTAGTTACGAGTACAGAGCACCCGAGCATGGTAGTGTTCACTCATCACTAGTTATGAGTACTGAGCACCCGAGCATGGTAGTGCCCGCTCATCAATCACTAGTTACGAGTACCGAGCTCCAGAGCAAGGCAGTGCTTGCTTATCACTAGTTACGAGTACAGAGCACCCGAACATGGTAGTGCTCGCTCATCACTAGTTACGAATACTGAGCACCAGAGCATGGTAGTGCTCACTCATCACTAGTTACGAATACTGAGCACCCGAGCATGGTAGTGCTCACTCATCACTAGTTATGAATACCGAGCACCAGCGCATGGTAGTGCTTCCTTATCACAAGTTACGAGTACTGAGCATGGTAGTGCTCACTCAACACTAGTTACAAGTACTGAGCACTGGAGCATGGTAGTGCTCGCTCATCACTAGTTACAAGTACAGAGCACCCGAGCATGGTAGTGCCCGCTCATCACTAGTTACGAGTACAGAGCACCTGAGCATGGTAGTGCCCGCTCATCACTAGTTACAAGTACAGAGCACCCGAGCATGGTAGTGCCCGCTCATCACTAGTTACGAGTACAGAGCACCCGAGCATGGTAGTGCCCGCTCATCACTAGTTACGAGTACAGACCCCTTGAGCATGGTAGTGCTCGCTCATCACTAGTTACGAGTACCGAGTGTGGCGCCCCTGACCTGGTCAGGCACCACTGAGTACTGCACCCATGCTGGGGACAGTACAAGACAGGTAATCCAGAAGGCTGACCGGGGTGTGGTTCACAGGCGCATAGTGATCAGGTCTCACACATGTACCCATGAGAGGACCCCTGGGGATCCCAGGAGGGGGAAAAGCCTTCACCTTCACTGGAATAGTGGAGGGGGCCAAAAGCCTCCATCTCCTCTCAAGGGGTGTGGTAAGAGAATCTGGTTGCTAGGTGGCGTAGGCAAGAACAGGAGAGGAGGGGCAGTGAGCCAGGGCAGTGTAGAGTCCAGGGAGCTCGAGTGAGGAGCAGATCCCTGGGGCTGTGCAGTCTGACAGCGCCCGCGCAGTGGCTACTGACGGGGGAGAACGGTCAACTAGGAGTGCTACCCGAAATCCATCTTCAGCTAAAGAGAGAGCACGGAGTGGGAAGTAAGGAGACTGCTAGAGAGTACCAGGCCCAAACGGGCGGCAGATCCCGAAGCGGAGATAGATCCAGCTTTCTTTTGCTAAACCTGCCGGTGTGGGGCTCTCAAAGCCCACGCCACAACACCACAAAAGCCGCAGCCACGTAGCCACAGTTAGGGCCCATAGGTCACAGGAGGCAAGCAGCTGGAGTGGCCTGGTCCAGGCGACAAGCAAACGGCAAACGAAGGGGAGAGAGGCTGCAGCATCTTCCCTGGGTGACCCCCATAGGGACTCAAAGTCGGGGTTACCCCAAACCACCAAGGGCTAAGGAAGGCGAGTTAGTAGTCACCCTCACAAGTCAGCCTGAAGGACACCTGGTTCCCACTTGGTTCATCCCAGCTACGCCCGGGTCACTCACCCTGCCATCAACTGTGAGTAAAAACCCTGAAAGACATCCTGCTTGTGTGGAGTTATTCTGCGCCTTGTGGTTCTACACACCTATACAGGGCCCTGGGGCTTGCCTCACTCTCAGGAGGCTACTCCAACTGACTGCACCTATCATCAGCCCCAGGCACCCTTAATCTGCAGTGGCGGTCCCCACTGACCGCAATTCTGAGAGTGGCGTCACGACAAATAGAAGATTTCCTACCTGTGACCAGATCCAGCTGAGTGGAGTCCCTGAAGGTAATGCACCGACACAATACTTGCGGGGCTTCACATCTGGCGTCACGAACAGGATAAGGACTAGACCTGTTCAGACAGGTGACCATGTGCCTAGGCGGTCCGCTTGAAAAATTGGAAGCGCCGCCATATTGCCACCATGAAAAGCGCGCTGAAAAACAACAGCAGCCCGCGCTGGGAGAAGTTACCGCCCACGAAGAGGTGTGGCTACCCAGAGATCCCCTGCAGAGTTCTGACCTCGCTTGTGAAGAGAGCGGAAGCGTCCGGAGACGGCGGGAAGGAAAGAGAGCCACAAGCCTGCTGCTGCAGAGAGAAGAGATGGAGTCCGGACGTGGATACCCAGAACCAGGCTCTGCTGCCTGGTGGTGCCGGGAGCTTGCTATCTTCTGCGATCAGCTGGAGGCCAGGATCATGCGACAGCTCAGTGAGGGACGCACGGAGCTTCTGGAGATGGCTGCGGCGGTTCGGACCTACGAGGAGGGAGCCGCGCGACGCCTGCCAGATCGAGCGGCGACGACTCAGATCCCGATGGTGCCACTGATGGGTGAGTCCAGAGTTGCCCCGGCCAGCGCAAGTGCTCCAACCCCTGCTGCTACGACCGCGGTCCCAGAAGAGGCGCCCGGCGCGGCGACGCTGAGCCAGGCCGCAGCCATGCCAGGTGCGGCCCGCCAAGCCCAGGCCGCCGCAGCGATGCCCTGCTCGGCCCGCCAAGCCCCGGCCGCCGCAGCGATGCCCTGCTCGGCCCGCCAAGCCCCGGCCGCCGCAGCGATGCCCTGCTCGGCCCACCAAGACCCGGTCCCTGCAGCGACGCCCAGCCCAGCCTGCACAGATCCCATCGCAGCTGCGACGCCGATCCAGGCCGCCGCCATACAGGGCGCGGCCCGCCAAGACCAGGCCGCCGCCATACAGGGCGCGGCCCGCCAAGACCAGGCCGCCGCCATACAGGGCGCGGCCCGCCAAGACCAGGCCGCCGCCATACAGGGCGCGGCCCGCCAAGACCAGGCCGCCGCCATGCCGAGCGCGGCCCGCCAAGACCAGGCCGCCACCATGCCAGGCGCGGCCCGCCAAGAGATTGCATCACCACTTACCCCGGCCTGCAAGGCCAGAGCAGACACCGCTCCCCAGCCTAAGGAAGCCCCTACTAGGAAATCCCTGATAGGTGAAGACTCCGCATACTGGCAGCTGAAGGCTGACCTGGAGGCTAAGTTCCCACAGGAGATGGTGGACCGATACATGCTCCCTCCGAACACCCCTAAGGCAACCCCTGCAGCAACCACGCTGAAGAGTCCACCGCCTGGGCCAGCTGAGGAACACTCATCCCCAGCGCTGCCACGACCAGAGTGCAGCGAAGAACTAAGGGGGAGAGGAGGGCAAGAAGCTGAGGAGTTGCCCCCAGAGCCAGCAGCAGTGCTAGTCCCAGAGCCGGAGATGCTGCCATATTCCCGCTGGGACGAGGAAGACCTGACACCTCCTGCTGACGAAGAAGACCTGCCCAACCGCCCTACCTGGGAGCTTGTGAGCTGCACTTCGCAGAATCCAGCCCGCGAGACACAGCGCCGCCGCAGAACCCAGTTTTCCCCTGCACCGCCATCCCCAGAGCAGAGAGATGACATCACGGCCAGAGACCTACAAGAAAAAAGGTTCCTGAGAAGAGCCAAAGCACAGGTCCGAGGACCCCTTTGCAGAGGAGTAGTGGAGGACTTCAGCCTCAAGTCAGGATACGGGTTCATCGTAGCACCTGGTATCAAAGAAGGCATTTTTGTTAATAGGAGAGACGTCAGAGCTAATCTGCCCAGAGGACATCCTGGAAGGAACCTGCGTACAGGAGACTCCGTACAGTTTACCCTGCATCAAGGAGAAAGAGGCTGGTATGCCCTAGATGTAGTGCCATGTCCCAAAGAAGAAAGGAAAGACAGCCATAAAGAAAGAAAAGACCAAAGACCTAATGACGAGACAACTACAGATGAGGAAAAAGGTCAAGAAAGCAACAGGTGCCGCAGCCCTACAGGCCCAAGCCCTGGTGAAGAGGAGTCTGCATAAGTTCAAGTGAAGTACAGCAAGTTTTGACCAGTTTGGAAAGTTTGTTTTGCAACGTTTTAAAGTTCAAGAATGTGCCCACATAAACTGATGTGAGAAATAAACCTTAAGGCTATGAACTGGCTATAGCCACAAACTCTCGCAGTGTAAATAGTTACACCAGAGGGCACCACCGCCACCAGAGTCAGCCTGTTTAGGGGCTTGGCTCGTCTGCAACCAGGAGGAGCCCGTCCGTATATAGGGCCTTGGCTCACCTGCGACCAGAGAGCATGCCTGTTTATGGGGCCTGGCTCTCCACCACAAAGAGGGTACCTGGTCAGCACCAACTGTGGAGGCCGCCTCTGCATCCTGCCAGAAGAGGCTGAAGGCGCGGATCCATCAGGCCAGGTATACCCTGAAGACCACCAGCCCATGAAAGCCGCCTCTACATCCTGCCAGAAGTGGCTGAAGTCGCGGCCAACGGGAGAGGCAGATTGGAGGAAAGGTCTGGGGAAGTAGATGGCCCAGATCTGGTTACCAAAAGGACCGGTGACCTGCCTCCTGAAAGGGTTTGGGTGGGTTAACGGACTTGTGGGTGGAGGGTGGTGATGTATGGTACCTGGTGCTTTTAAAATGTTTTACATGTTTTAATGTTTTATGCATTTTTAAAATGTTGTCTTGCAGCCCGAGGACGTGCTGGTGATAACTAAGGGGGAATGTGGCGCCCCTGACCTGGTCAGGCACCACTGAGTACTGCACCCATGCTGGGGACAGTACAAGACAGGTAATCCAGAAGGCTGACCGGGGTGTGGTACACAGGCGCATAGTGATCAGGTCTCACACATGTACCCATGAGAGGACCCCTGGGGATCCCAGGAGGGGGAAAAGCCTTCACCTTCACTGGAATAGTGGAGGGGGCCAAAAGCCTCCATCTCCTCTCAAGGGGTGTGGTAAGAGAATCTGGTTGCTAGGTGGCGTAGGCAAGAACAGGAGAGGAGGGGCAGTGAGCCAGGGCAGTGTAGAGTCCAGGGAGCTCGAGTGAGGAGCAGATCCCTGGGGCTGTGCAGTCTGACAGCGCCCGCGCAGTGGCTACTGACGGGGGAGAACGGTCAACTAGGAGTGCTACCCGAAATCCATCTTCAGCTAAAGAGAGAGCACGGAGTGGGAAGTAAGGAGACTGCTAGAGAGTACCAGGCCCAAACGGGCGGCAGATCCCGAAGCGGAGATAGATCCAGCTTTCTTTTGCTAAACCTGCCGGTGTGGGGCTCTCAAAGCCCACGCCACAACACCACAAAAGCCGCAGCCACGTAGCCACAGTTAGGGCCCATAGGTCACAGGAGGCAAGCAGCTGGAGTGGCCTGGTCCAGGCGACAAGCAAACGGCAAACGAAGGGGAGAGAGGCTGCAGCATCTTCCCTGGGTGACCCCCATAGGGACTCAAAGTCGGGGTTACCCCAAACCACCAAGGGCTAAGGAAGGCGAGTTAGTAGTCACCCTCACAAGTCAGCCTGAAGGACACCTGGTTCCCACTTGGTTCATCCCAGCTACGCCCGGGTTACTCACCCTGCCATCAACTGTGAGTAAAAACCCTGAAAGACATCCTGCTTGTGTGGAGTTATTCTGCGCCTTGTGGTTCTACACACCTATACAGGGCCCTGGGGCTTGCCTCACTCTCAGGAGGCTACTCCAACTGACTACACCTATCATCAGCCCCAGGCACCCTTAATCTGCAGTGGCGGTCCCCACTGACCGCAATTCTGAGAGTGGCGTCACGACAAATAGAAGATTTCCTACCTGTGACCAGATCCAGCTGAGTGGAGTCCCTGAAGGTAATGCACCGACACAATACTTGCGGGGCTTCACACGAGCACCCGAGCATGGTAGTGCCCGCTCATCACTACTCACCATGTATACTCGTATATACATTGGGCCTTACTTATCACACTGTCTAAAAGCAAGACTGTATTTTTTGCCCCTAGCAACCAGAGCTCAGCTTTCACTTTTAAAAATGCTGTGGTAAAATGAAATCTGATCTGTGATTGGTTGCCATATGAAACAGAGACAGTTTTTCTTTTAGAGGCCCAATTGCATTTTTTTTTACTGTTGCCATAAAAACAAAACTCTCCCGGCCTCACTTAGCTCTTCTTTTTTGTTTTGTTTTTTTAAAGCATATGTAGGCTTTAAGATTATAGCAAAAGTGAAACATCCTAGAAACAGAAGGAGAGATTTATGAAGCTGTATTGGTTGTCCATAGCAACGAACAACAACAGAGCTTTCATTTCTCACACAGCTATAGAAAAGTGAAAGCTGCACTGCAATTGGTTGCTATCAGCAACAAAGGCAGTATTAAAAAAAAAAACAAAACAAAAACAACTGTAATTGTTTGCGGGTTTTTTTACTATTGACTCCTTTGGGGCACTTTTTTGGGCGCCTGGCTTCTTTTTCACCAACATAACATGCTTTAGGTACTAAAAAAAATTTGCTAGATGTTTTCACAAGAAAATAGTTTGACGGAAAACTTATTAGTATTTTTATACGAAGCATTTGTGAGCGAATTTTGTGATCAAGATTTCTGACTAAACCAGATGCGCTCCATTATGTTCAGTGGAAAAAAAAGTTCTGTTCATACAGTTGTAGGAGAGGGGGGATAATGAAGAGCCAAAATCACATCAATAAGTAACATATCCGGGGGTAACTACTGCAATGGGAATGATCCGCGTGCTGACACAGCAGTGGTCGTCTCCTAGGCAAAGAGTGCAGAACTTGCAAGCTCTTTGCTCTAGAGCTTGTAAGCGCTGCTCTGAAGTGCTTCTATGATGCAGTGATAAAGCTGCCTGTGCTTTTAGCTCATCAAGAGCCAGCCGACAGTGTGGCTGGGTCCACACTGTTAATTTTCCCTCGCCTGGTCTGTTCACGGTGCGGCGCTGCGCTCCTGAAAAAAAATGCAAAGTATGGTGCCGTCACTTTACTTTTACTGTAGCACAACGTCCACTCACTAAGCAGGGAACTGCGGCACAACGTCCACTCACTGAGCAGGGAACTGTGGTACAGCGTCCACTCACTGAGCAGGGAACTGCGGCACAACATCCACTCACTGAGCAGGGAACTGCGGCACTAGATCCACTCACTGAGCAGGGAACTGCGGCATAACGCCCAGTGACTAAGCAGGGAACTGCGGCACTAGATCCACTCACTGAGCAGGGAACTGCGGCATAACGTCCAGTGACTAAGCAGGGAACTGCGGCACTAGATCCACTCACTGAACAGGGAACTGCGGCATAACGTCCATTGACTAAGCAGAGAACTGCGGCACAACATCCACTCACTGAGCAGGGAACTGCGGCACTAGATCCACTCACTGAGCAGGGAACTGCGGCATAACGCCCAGTGACTAAGCAGGGAACTGCGGCACTAGATCCACTCACTGAGCAGGGAACTGCGGCATAACGTCCAGTGACTAAGCAGGGAACTGCGGCACTAGATCCACTCACTGAACAGGGAACTGCGGCATAACGTCCATTGACTAAGCAGAGAACTGCGGCACAACATCCACTCACTGAGCAGGGAACTGCGGCACTAGATCCACTCACTGAACAGGGAACTGCGGCATAACGTCCATTGACTAAGCAGAGAACTGTGGCACAACATCCACTCACTGACCAGGGAACTGCGGCACTAGAACTGTGAAGCCCCACAAGTGCTGTGTCGGTGCATTACCTTCAGGGACTCCACTGGCTCAGTCTGGATCTTGTCACCGGTAGGAAATCCTCTATTCGTCGTGACGCCACTCTCAGTATTGCGGTCAGTGGGGACCGCCACTGCAGGTTGAGGGTCGCCTGGGGCTGATGGTGTGTGCAGTCAGTTGGGATAGCCTCCTGAGAGTGAGGCAAGCCCCAGGGCCCGGTGTAGGTGTGTAGAACCACAAGGCGCAGAATAACTCCACACAAGCAGGATGTCTTTCAGGGGTTTTACTCACTTCAGATGGCAGGGTGAGTAACCCGGGCGTAGCTGGGATGAACCAGGCTGGAACCAGGTATCCTTCAGGCTGACTTATGATGGTGACTACCGACTCGCCTTCCTTAGCCCTTAGTGGTTTGGGGTAACCCCGACTTTTAGTCCCTATGGGGGTCACCCAGGGAAGTTGCTGAAGCCTCTCTCCCCTTCAGTTGCCGTTTGCTTGTCGCCTGGACCAGATCACTCCAGCTGCTTGCCTCCTGTGAACTATGGGCCCTAACTGTGGCTACGTGGCTGCGGCTTTTGGGTGTTGTGGTGTGGGCTTTGAGGGCCCCACACCGGCAGGTTTAGCAAGGAAAGGTGGATCTATCCCCGCTCCGGGATCTGCCGCCCGTTTGGGCCTGGTACTCCCTAGCAGTCTCCTTACTTCCCACTCCGTGCTCTCTCTTTAGCTGGAGATGGGTTTCGGGTAGCACTCCTAGGTGACCGTTCTCCCCCTTCGGTAGCCACTGCGCGGACGCTGTCAGACTGCAACAGCCCCAGGGGTCTGCTCTCTTCGGAGCTCCCTGGACTCTGCACTAAACCGGCTCACTGCTCCTCCTCTCCTGTTCTTGCCTACGCCACCTAGCAACCAGGCTCTCTTACCACACCCCTTGAGTGGAGATGGAGGCTTTTGGCCCCCTCCACTATTCCAGTGGAGGTGAAGGCTTTGCCCCCTCCTGGGATCCCCAGGGGTCCTCTCAAAGGTACATGTGTGAGACCTGATCACTATGCGCCTGTGTAGTCACACCTCGGTCAGCCTTCTGGATTACCTGTATTGTACTGTCCCCAGCATGGGTGCAGTACTCAGTGGTGCCTGACCAGGTCAGGGGCGCCACATTCCCCCTTAGTTATCACCAGCACGTCCTCGGGCTGCAAGACAACATTTTAAAATGCATAAAACATTAAAACATGGTAAAACGTTTTAAAACCACCAGGTACCATACATCACCACCCTCCACCCACAAGTCCGTTAACCCACCCAAAACCCTCTCACGTTGGCCGCGCCTTCAGCCACTTCTGGCAGGATGTAGAGGCGGCTTTCATGGTCTGGTGGTCTTCAGGGCATACCTGGCCTGGTGAAGCCGCGCCTTCAGCCACTTCTGGCAGGATCCAGAGGCGGCCTTCACAGTTGGTGCTGACCAGGTACCCTCTTTGTGGTGGAGAGCCAGGCCCCATAAACAGGCATGCTCTCTGGTTGCAGGTAAGCCAAGGCCCTATATACGGACGTGCTCCCTGGTTGCAGACAAGCCAAGCCCCTAAACAGGCTGACTCTGGTGGTGGTGGTGCCCTCTGGTGTAACTATTTACACTGCGAGAGTTTGTGGCTATAGCCAGTTCATAGCCTTAAGGTTCATTTCTCACATTAGTTTATGTGGGCACATCTCTTAAACAGTAACGTTGCAAACTTTCAAACTGGTCAAAACAGTAACTTGTTGTACTTCTTACTTTATGCAGATTCCTCTACTCCTCCATACCAGGGCTTGGGCCTGTAGGGCTGCGGCACCTGTTGGTTTCTTGATCTCTTTCATCGTCCGTAGTGGTCTCATCAGTGGGTTCTTTGTCTGTTCTTTCTCTTTCTTTTGGACATGGCGTAACATCTAGGGCATACCAGCCTCTTTCTCCTTGATGCATGGTAAACTGCACTGTGTCTCCCATCCTTAGGTTTCTTCCAGGATGTCCTCTGGGCAAATGAGCTCTAACGTCTCTTCTGTTGACAAAAATGCCTTCTTTCATACCAGGTGCTACTATGAAGCCGTATCCTGATTTTAGGCTAAAATCTTCCACTACTCCTCGACAAAGGGGTCCTCTGACCTGGGCTTTGGCTCTTCTCAGGAACCGTTTCTCCTCTAGGTCTCTGGCCGTTATTTCATCTCTCTGCTCTGGGGACTGCGGTGCAGGGAAAGACTGGGTTCTGTTACGGCGCCGTGTCTTGCGGGCTGGATTCTGCGGGGTACAGCTTACAAGCTCCCAGGTGAGGCTTTTGGGCAGATCTTCTTCAGCAGAGGGTATCGGGTCTTCTTCGTCCCAGCGGGAGTATGGCAACATCTCTGGCTCGGGGTATGAATCCACTGCTGATGGCTCCGGAGTCAGCTCCTCAGCTTCCTGGCCTCCTCTCCCCCTTAGTTCTTCGGGACACTCCGGTGGTGGCAGTGCTGGGGATGGGTGCTCTTCAGCCGGCCCAGGCGGGGATCTCTTTGGCATGGTTGCTGCAAGAGTCGTCTTGGGGGTATGCGGAGGGAGCATGTACCGGTCCACCATCTCCTGTGGGAACTTGGCCTCCAGGTCAGCCTTCAGCTGCCAGTATGCGGGGTCCTCACCTACCAGGGACTTCCTAGCAGGGACTTCCTTAGACTGGGGAGCGGTGTCTGCTCTGGCCTTGCAGGCCGGGGTAAACAATGGTACGTCTGTCTTTTCTTGGCGGGCCGCGCCCGATATGGCGGCGGCCTGGTCTTGGCGGGCCGCGCCTGGCATGGCGGCGGCCTGGATGGGCGTTTCTGTCGCAGCCGGAGCCTTAGCGGGCATCGCTACCGTGGCCGGTGCTTGGCGGGACGGACTGGGCGTTGCTGCCGCGGTCTGGGCTTGGCGGGCCGGGCCTAGCATGGCAGCGGCCTGGGTCAGCGTCACACCTGCGGCGTGGATTAGGGTCGCGGCGGCAGCCGGATCTTTGCGGGCCGGGCTGGGCGTTGTTGCAGGGACCGAGTCTTGGTGGGCCGAGCAGGGCATCGCTGCGTCGGCCTGGGCTTGGCGGGCCGCGCCTGGCATGGCTGCGGCCTGGATCAGCGTCGCCGCGCCGGGCGCCTCTTCAGGGACCGCGGGCGTGGCAGCAGGGGTCGGGGCACTTGCGCTGGCAGGGGCATCACTGGACTCACCCATCGGTGGCAGCATCGGGGTCTGAGTCGTCGCCGTCCGGTCTGGCACTCGGCGCGCGGCTCTCCCTTCATAGGCCTGAACCGCCGCGGTCATCCCCAGGAACTCCGCACGTCCCTCTCTGATCTGCCTTCCGATCCTGGCTTCCAGTTGTTCGCAGAACTCGGCAAGCTCCCGACACCACCAGGCAGCGGAGCCTGGCTCTGGGTCTCTGCATTCAGACGCCATTTTCTCTAACAACAAGCTGCTGGCTTCTTTTCCGTTCCGCCGTCTCTGGACGCTTCCGCTCTCTTCACAAGCGAGGTCAGAACTCTGCAGGGGATCTCTGGGTAGCCACACCTCTTCTTGGGCGGTAACTTCTCCCAGCGCGGGCTGCTGTTGTTTTTCAGCGCGCTTTTCATGGTGGCAATATGGCGGCGCTTCCAATTTTTCAAGCGGACCGCCCAGGCACATGGTCACCTGTCTGAACAGGTCTAGTCCTTATCCTGTTCGTGACGCCAGATGTGAAGCCCCGAGAACGCTGTGTCGGTGCATTACCTTCAGGGACTCCACTGGCTCAGTCTGGTCACAGGTAGGAAATCCTCTATTCGTCGTGACGCCACTCTCAGTATTGCGGTCAGTGGGGACCGCCACTGCAGGTTGAGGGTCGCCTGGGGCTGATGGTGTGTGCAGTCAGTTGGGATAGCCTCCTGAGAGTGAGGCAAGCCCCAGGGCCCGGTGTAGGTGTGTAGAACCACAAGGCGCAGAATAACTCCACACAAGCAGGATGTCTTTCAGGGGTTTTACTCACTTCAGATGGCAGGGTGAGTAACCCGGGCGTAGCTGGGATGAACCAGGCTGGAACCAGGTATCCTTCAGGCTGACTTATGATGGTGACTACCGACTCGCCTTCCTTAGCCCTTAGTGGTTTGGGGTAACCCCGACTTTTAGTCCCTATGGGGGTCACCCAGGGAAGTTGCTGAAGCCTCTCTCCCCTTCAGTTGCCGTTTGCTTGTCGCCTGGACCAGATCACTCCAGCTGCTTGCCTCCTGTGAACTATGGGCCCTAACTGTGGCTACGTGGCTGCGGCTTTTGGGTGTTGTGGTGTGGGCTTTGAGGGCCCCACACCGGCAGGTTTAGCAAGGAAAGGTGGATCTATCCCCGCTCCGGGATCTGCCGCCCGTTTGGGCCTGGTACTCCCTAGCAGTCTCCTTACTTCCCACTCCGTGCTCTCTCTTTAGCTGGAGATGGGTTTCGGGTAGCACTCCTAGGTGACCGTTCTCCCCCGTCGGTAGCCACTGCGCGGACGCTGTCAGACTGCAACAGCCCCAGGGGTCTGCTCTCTTCGGAGCTCCCTGGACTCTGCACTAAACCGGCTCACTGCTCCTCCTCTCCTGTTCTTGCCTACGCCACCTAGCAACCAGGCTCTCTTACCACACCCCTTGAGTGGAGATGGAGGCTTTTGGCCCCCTCCACTATTCCAGTGGAGGTGAAGGCTTTGCCCCCTCCTGGGATCCCCAGGGGTCCTCTCAAAGGTACATGTGTGAGACCTGATCACTATGCGCCTGTGTAGTCACACCTCGGTCAGCCTTCTGGATTACCTGTATTGTACTGTCCCCAGCATGGGTGTGTGGCGCCCCTGAGGCTTCCGTCGCCACAGGTCATTGCACCCCATCTGCGGTGTGATGCCCCATTCTGGGAGAGGAAGAGGGTGAACTCCGGTTTCCTGGTAAATTCACACTACACCCATTGCTAGGGACACACAGGACCAGGGAAAGTGGCAGGCAACCCTCCCATGCTGCATGCTGAGAGGGGCTGTAAGACCCATCCCTGCTCCCATAGGGTGGTAGCTTAGCAACTGGGGAGGTGGGAGGAGCCATCTGAGAGTAGATAGAGAAGGGAAGGTCGAGTTTAGTCAGTTCGCTCAGGGAGTGGGAGAGTGAGGAGTGAGCATGTAGGACGAGAAGAGAAGGAGTCGCAGGGCCACGGGTAGTCCTGTAAGGTGCCACGAGCAGTCCTTGTTGGGTACCGCTGCCGAGGGCCCAGAGGCGCTACGGGTAGCTGCAGGCTGCGGTGGCCCGTTCCACAGTGACAACGGTGGAGCGACCAGCTGCGACAGGGGACGGTCCCTAGACACTGAAGGAGTGAAAAGACAGTCTCCAGACAGTAAAAACCGAGGCCCAGGGAATTGCAAGCTCCCAGGGCCAGAACCCAGAGCAGATCTTCAGAAAAGGGGTAATCAGCCGACAGGTGACCCCCCAGCCTGGAGGCTGTAATGGAGGCCAAGCCAAGTCCATCTACCTAAGGCAAGGCTAGTGAAGTCAGCAGAAAAAGGGACACTAAAGAGAGGAAACCGGATTTCACGCTCGGAACCATCCAGATACGGCGGAGGTCCCTGACGGTGGTCCCAGCAGTCTGAGGGTCCTTGCAAGTGTGACAGAAACTGTGAGTAAAAGAACTGGAACTGCACCTTTGGACTCGTCTCTGTTATTCCACCTGCATAGACACTTACAAGCACCAACTGTGCCCCGGGCATTGCTCCACCTGTGGGGAGCAGTACCACCATAGCTGCCATCACACCATCCCGGTGGCCTCACACAGCAGCGGCGGCTTATTAGCCGCATACCACAGGTGGCGTCACGAACACAAACTTTAACTTAAGCCACATATTCAACTGACACCCACCAGGGCCACGGAGCCGGGCCCAGCCACCACTGACTACCACCGGACTAGTCCGGCCCGGCACCGGGTGTCCCATAGCCCTGGGGTGGGCGAGTCAACTTTTGGCGTCACGAACAGGATCTCGTGCCCGGTCTAACCGGGTACTGTGCGCCTGAAGAACTGTGTACTTTGTCGAGAAACCGCCGCCATTAGCGCTGCTGAAAGCGAGAAGAAGGGGGGCGTGCAAGAAGAAAGGGCGCGAAGAGAAGCCCCGCCCCCTTGTCCAAGAAAAGCGCGCGAAGCGGTGTCCGCCATAGAAAGCGAAAGAAAAAGAAGTGGTGACCAAATAAGCTGGCCGGCTGGCAGAAACAGCTTAACGACCGATCAACCGATAAAGAAAAAGAAAATGTACCTGATACTAAGCGGAGCGGTACCGGCCGTGATGGGCTGGGCGCCAGTCTGGCGCCAGTTGCTAGTACAGCCTCCGGCCCCGCCTCCAAGAAGGAAAAGGGAGCAGCCGAGTGGCGTGGTCGAGCACTCGAGCAGTGTTCCAGGCAGCATCTCCCAGGCCGGAAGCATGGCGGAGGAGCTGCAGCGAGGTGCCCCAGGAGCCGGAGGAGAGGACCCCGAGCTGGACCTGCTGAGAGAGGAAGTGCGAGCCCTGACCCGGAGGCTGAGCAGCGTGGGAGTGGAAGCGGACCGGTGGAGAGGGGCACCGCTGATACCGGAAGGCCTGGGCCGGTGGATGGACGCCGCGGAGCAGCAAAAGGGTGAGCAAACTGAACCCCCGATCCGTCCGGACCCATGGCCCCGCCACGCGCCCCTGACCAGTCACTTCACCGACCCTCTGGCCTCCCCCGCCGGACCCGCGGAAGCCCGATGGAGCACCGGAGGCCCGCCTGAGACCCCCGCGGATGGAGCTTGGGGTGGGATGACCCCCGAACCGTTAGTGGGCCCCCTGCCGAGTCCCCCTGTGAACCTCCTGGCAATGGCATCCCCGGGAGTGAACTGGGACGCGGCGCCCATAGAGACCAGGGGACTGCAGCGGCCGCTGCGCCCCAAGGAAACTCCCCTGGCCAATGAGCTGACGTGCCAAAGGCTGGTGGTCGAGTACCAGCAGGAGCGGGAACTCCGGGAAGAGAAAAGGAGGGCCCGGGAAGTCGCCAATCTGGCCTCCAAGGAAGAGGTCAGGAAGGCCCTGAAGGGAGCTGAGTGCCCAGTAAAACGGGGCACTGTAGTCGATTTCCGGCAGAAAGGTGGCTGGGGCTTCATCCGGGAGCCTGGCCTGGGCAAGGACGTGTTTGTAGCACGGAGAGACATTGAGGAACACCTGCCCAGAGGCCACCCAGGCCGCGACGCCAGGCTGGGTGATGAAGTGGAGTATACCCGGCTGATGGGGGACCGCGGGTGGTATGCGCTGCATGTGCGCATTGTGCAGGAAGCAGCGGCCCCAGCAGAGCCAGAGTGGCGCCGCACAGCACAAGAGCACAGCAGCCCCCTGCAGCAGCGCCGTGCAACGCCTACAGGCAGCCCCACTCCAACCCAGGCTGCGGGACAGCGCAGAAGGTCAGGGACCAGTGCCCAAGGGACCCAGACGATGATCTCGTCAGTGGACCTGCTGCCAAGAGCCGTGCCGGAGTGGGATCCTGACATCTAGAGAACAAAGAAGATGAAGAGCTGCCGAACTGTACATAGCCCCTAATTCTTTTTGAAGAAGTCCCTTGTGCTGCCCCTGATTCTTTGCGAAGACGTCACCCCCCCCATGTTAAGTGCTACCGGGCCACTGAACTGGAATGTGGGCCCCGGTGAATGTTTAGGTGTCATGTCGTACCAGGCCACTGGACTTAGTGGCTGGTGTGTGGTGTATGTGTTTTCTGTCCTACCAGGCCATTGGACTTAATGGCTGGTATGTTGTTGATATGTCTGATGCAACCAGGCCATTGGACTTAATGGCTGGTCGAAGATGTTACTTTGTTTGTTTGAAACGAACTGACGGGCTACTGGACTTGTAGTAGCCAAGAATGTAATTAGTTGCACCCGTTGTGCCCCCTACCAGAATTATGGGGGATTTGCCTGAACCGTGCAACGGACTGGAAGTGCACACTTAGAGTTTTCTTTATAAGAAGTTTGCAACGTTCATGATATGTGCCTCCCATAAAGGGAAGAAATGTTTTACTGTTTATGTTATTGCATACAAAAATGTTTTTGCAGTGTCTCCCATTTGTTTTTGTTGTTTTTCAGCCCGAGGACGTGCTGGGATTTGCTGTGGGGGAGTGTGGCGCCCCTGAGGCTTCCGTCGCCACAGGTCATTGCACCCCATCTGCGGTGTGATGCCCCATTCTGGGAGAAGAAGAGGGTGAACTCCGGTTTCCTGGTAAATTCACACTACACCCATTGCTAGGGACACACAGGACCAGGGAAAGTGGCAGGCAACCCTCCCATGCTGCATGCTGAGAGGGGCTGTAAGACCCATCCCTGCTCCCATAGGGTGGTAGCTTAGCAACTGGGGAGGTGGGAGGAGCCATCTGAGAGTAGATAGAGAAGGGAAGGTCGAGTTTAGTCAGTTCGCTCAGGGAGTGGGAGAGTGAGGAGTGAGCATGTAGGACGAGAAGAGAAGAAGGAGTCGCAGGGCCACGGGTAGTCCTGTAAGGTGCCACGAGCAGTCCTTGTTGGGTACCGCTGCCGAGGGCCCAGAGGCGCTACGGGTAGCTGCAGGCTGCGGTGGCCCGTTCCACAGTGACAACGGTGGAGCGACCAGCTGCGACAGGGGACGGTCCCTAGACACTGAAGGAGTGAAAAGACAGTCTCCAGACAGTAAAAACCGAGGCCCAGGGAATTGCAAGCTCCCAGGGCCAGAACCCAGAGCAGATCTTCAGAAAAGGGGTAATCAGCCGACAGGTGACCCCCCAGCCTGGAGGCTGTAATGGAGGCCAAGCCAAGTCCATCTACCTAAGGCAAGGCTAGTGAAGTCAGCAGAAAAAGGGACACTAAAGAGAGGAAACCGGATTTCACGCTCGGAACCATCCAGATACGGCGGAGGTCCCTGACGGTGGTCCCAGCAGTCTGAGGGTCCTTGCAAGTGTGACAGAAACTGTGAGTAAAAGAACTGGAACTGCACCTTTGGACTCGTCTCTGTTATTCCACCTGCATAGACACTTACAAGCACCAACTGTGCCCCGGGCATTGCTCCACCTGTGGGGAGCAGTACCACCATAGCTGCCATCACACCATCCCGGTGGCCTCACACAGCAGCGGCGGCTTATTAGCCGCATACCACAGGTGGCGTCACGAACACAAACTTTAACTTAAGCCACATATTCAACTGACACCCACCAGGGCCACGGAGCCGGGCCCAGCCACCACTGACTACCACCGGACTAGTCCGGCCCGGCACCGGGTGTCCCATAGCCCTGGGGTGGGCGAGTCAGGTGCAGTACTCAGTCGTGCCTGACCAGGTCAGGGGCGCCACAGAACCACTCACTGAGCAGGGAACTGCGGTACAACATCCACTTACTGAGCAGGGAACTGTGGTACAACGTCCATTCAGTGAGCAGGGAACTGCGGCACAACATCCACTTACTGAGCAGGGAACTGCGGTACAATGTTCATTCACTAAGCAGGGATCTGCGGCACAACGTCCACTCACTGAGCATGGAACTGCGGCACAATGTCCATTCAGTGAGCAGGGAACTGCGGCACAACGTCCACTCACTAAGCAGGGATCTGTGGCACAATGTCCATTCACTGAGCAGGGAACTGCGGCACAATGTCCATTCACTGAGCAGGGAACTGCGGCACAACGTCCACTTACTGAGCAGGGAACTGCGGCACAACGTCCATTCATTGAGCAGGGAACTGCGGCACAACGTCCATTCATTGTGCTTCAATTGCCCTGTGGCCAGGTGGCAATGTCTTCTCGTCTGTTTGATGGTCCGTTTTTCAATCCTTTTGAATTTAATCTTCCACAACTCATGACTCCTCTTTTTCGTAAGCACGGAGAAAATTGAGTGTATTGATTTATATTAAGATATAAATACAGCAGATGGCAGAGGTAATTCACATTGCGATATGAGATATGTGGAACACGTACGTTACTAGTCATTGACATTTTGCTGAGTACACAACGTGTCGTACTCCAGGAATGTAGCTGCAGGTTATATGGATCATAATGTATAAATTATACCATGTTTAGCCATTTATATACAGATATATTCACTCGTAGCACGTGAGAGTACTAAATCACAAAAGCTTGTGGGGAAGGCAGATAATGATCAACTTCAGGTGATCAGTGCCGAGAAATAGAGCCACTTTCTGGCTGCTCCTGCTCTCATTTCCCGAACATTAGATTGAGAGGGGGAGCCTTAGGGCAATAGTAAAAATCAGCTGTACTTCTTGTCTGGAAGGCCATGTCAGGTCCAGCCCCAGCAGTGGTGGAACGTCTACGCAAGTCAGAGCCTGGAGGACAGGAGAATGGTTTCCAACTTACGGCTCTTAAACTGCTGACAAAACTACACCTTGCACTACTCTCTGGCAGTCAGTTGACACTACTCAACATTGAAATTACAGTGGGCACAGAAAGTATTCACACCCCTTTAAAATTTTCACTCTTTGTTTCATTGCAGCCATTTGGTAAATTTAAAAGAGTTTATTTTTTTCTCATTAATGTGCACTCTGCGCCCCATTCCCCATCTTGACAAAAAAAAAAAACAGAAATGAAGACATTTTTGCAAGTTTTTTACACAAAAAAAACTGAACTATCACATGGCTATAAGTATTCAGCCCCTTTGCTCAGTATTGAGTTGAAGCACCCTCCTTTTGTGCTAGTACAGCCATGAGTCTTCTTAAGGCCCTGTCACACACAGAGATAAATCTTTGGCAGATCTGTGGTTGCAGTGAAATCATGGACATATTGTTCCATTTGTACACAGCCACAAACCTGTATAAGGCTATGTGCGCACGTTGCATAAATACATGCAGTTACGCTGCGCTTTGTAGCGCAGTGTAACTGCATGCGTCCTGCGTCCCCTGCACAGTCTATGGAGATTGTGCAGGGGCCGTGCACACGTGGCGTCTTAGAGCGCAGCACTTCGGCTGCTGCCCGAAGCGTGCGTTCTAAGAAGTGACATGTCACTTTTTCCGTGCGCTTTGCCGGCAGCTCCTGCTTTGTCTATGGGAGGAGCTTCTGGCAGAGCGCATGGAATCGGCTTTTTTTTTTTTCACTACGGACATTTTCTGCAGCAATTTGAAGCGCACGTGTGCTGTTCAGATCGCTGCAGAAATTTCTGCAGTGACAGTACGCAACGTGCGCACATAGCCTAACGGCATGTCCCTCCCCCGCCTCTGCTCATGGTGTAATAGTCTGTCCCTCCTTTGTACTACTTCTGCTGGGGGATTGTTTGTTCTTCTCAGCATGGGACTTCTCCAACCACAACTTGGTAAACAGAACAGAGCCAGGAGTCTAAAGTCCATTTGTACCGCCCTGAGAGGGGCTCAGCCGCTCTCCGCTGCTCGAGGTCCGGGCTCGGGTTGTCGGTGGCACGAGCACCTCCGGCCCGGGGGCCACGTCGCTCTGTTAAGGGGAGGCAGTGGGGTGGTAGTGTTGCGGGACGAAGTTTGCAGCCGGGGGCCGTGTCGTCGTCGGTCGGGTCGTGACGCCACCCACGGATCGTGGTGAAGCGGTGGTGCACCACCGCTGCGGCTGGAGTGAAGGGAGCTCCCGGGATCGGTGTTGTGGCCGCAGCCTAGATGTCGGCCCCTCCGTGGGTAGGGGCGGTGTGTCCCGGGGCTCAGTGGGGATGGGCGACAATGTTGTTGTCGGGGTGCAGGATGCCGTGCTGCGGTGCAGTGTCGGGCCCGATGGCACTGGAGTACTCACGATTAATTCACACTCAGAGTCACTGGTAAACCAAAGTTTGGGTATGGTCGGGTCCCGCAGCCGGCTGCTTGTGTCCCTTGTGAGGCTGATGGTGGCCCCTTTCCCTTGCACCTCTTGTTGTGGCTGTTGGCTCCCCTGCCTGGACAGTGGTAGCCCGCTCCCCAGCGTTGAGCTGCCGGAGGAGCCCTTGGTTGCCCGCAGGCGCTGGCCCGTCGGATGTTTGGCCCTTGGCGGTGGCTCTCACCCGGTATCGGTGGGCTTTTGCCTTCTTTCGGGACTTTGGGTGAGAGTGAACCCGTGAGGTCCAGACTGCAATCAGTTGATTTGCCTATACTCAGTGGCTTCTAAGCTAGGACGGGGTCTGAGTACCCGGTTTCTGGTGCTCCAGTAAACGGTTGACTCTCCGGTTTGGGGCCGGCGGGCTCCAACCCTGGCCCGGTCCCAACGGTTCCGCCGGTTACTGTACCGGTACTCCTGCAGACGGCCACCACCGTCTGCCTGCCTGACGTTACGGGGATCACAGGTTCCAGCCCGGGTCCCTGACAGCTCTGCTCCTCTACACCTCCTGTTACTTTCACTGTCCACTACAAACTGCTCCTCAAACTCAACTCCTTCCAAACTGACTGTACTTCCTGCCTCAGGACAGTAGTCTCCTCGGTGGGCGTGTCTTTCCGCCTGACTCCTCCCACCTTGTGTGCCCTACTTGCCCTGAGGAAGGCATCAGGTCTCCCTTTCGGGTGACGGATGTGTCCTCACAAGGGATGGGGGTGTGTGTGTGTGTAGTGTGGTAGGTGTTGTTACCTGTGACCCCTGGGGTCCAGGGCATCACACATTCATGTATCAGATATCTAGGGGGAGGTGTGCCCACCTAAGGGGCTGATCCCAGGAGAGAAAAACAATGAGACCCATGTTAGGTTAGTTGGAAGTCAGCTGGAGAAGGACTAGGATCTATAGCTGAGGCTGGATCCTAGGGCCTGTGTATGGACTGTTACAGACTGGAGATCAGTGGCCACGTGGGATTGTGTTTTGCTGTTCACCCTGTTGGACTCAAGGAACTCATATAAGGACCATTGCCATATTTTCCCTGGCATCGGAATACCAGGCGGTGACCCTGGATCTTTTGTTTTGTTGTGGACTCCTTGCAGACTTTGAGGATCTATATTTATGTTTGGTGCTTTATCTTTGTGGTTCCAATAAAGCCCTTTGGATTGTTCCTTGGCCTGGCATTCCGTACTGCTCTGCCGCATACCCCGTCACAAACAGGTTGGCAGCGGTGGGATCAGAGCAGAAGAAATGGAGGACAACGGCCCATTAACGTCTGAAACCAGAACCTCAGGATACAGGAATTGGACTATGTCGAACCTCAAAACAAAGGCTCGTGAATTAGGAGTTGGCTACAAAGGACTCTCTAAGGAGCAACTAACTGAGGCATTGGAAAACGCTTGCCTGCAAGATGGCACCGAGGAACAATTTCCACAGCAAGGGGAGGAAAGATGGGAGCTGGAGGTAAATACCCAAAAAAGTCAATGGGTTGTGTGGTATGAGGAGGAGATGGCACTGCTTGGAGATGAGGTCACCATTGAATATAAGATGGATGCTATTCGCAGAGCTCAAGAGAGGGCATTGCTGGAGAGGTTTGCTGTGGAAGCAGCTAGAGGCTCCAGACAAACTGTAACCACAGCACCCACTATGAGGGAATTCTCCAGAGTGTCCCGCAAGGACTTTAAGCCATTTAATGAAGCTGCAGGTGACATTCAGGGCTTCTTCCAGGACTTTGAGCATCAGTGCCGATTAATGGAAGTCCCAGAAAGAGAGCGAGTCAGACACCTGGTGGGCCTCTTGGAGGGTGGAGCTGCCGACGCCTATAGAGCTATCGACCCTCAGTGGAATTGTGAGCATGGAGAGATAAAACAAACCATTCTAGAACATTATGCCGTGACTCCAGATACTTATAGGACTCAGTTCCGTACATTAGCCTGTGATGGGGAAGTGTCTTTCAAGATGTTTGCCCACAGACTGAAACAAGTATGCCATCGCTGGCTGGAGGGAGAGGGGGCCTTAACTTGGGAGACCTTCCTCCAGGTCATCCTAAAAGAACAGTTTTATGCCAAGTGCCCTACTGAGATCCGGGAATGGGTGCGTGAGAGGAGACCAGAGACAGTGGAACAAGCTGCTGCTCTAGCTGATGAGGTGCTCACTATCAAACCTCAGTGGAAGAAGCTGCTATCAGAGGGAGCAAAAATGACCAGTTCCCCAACACCAGAGGTTCCTTGTCCTTTAGTGCCCAATGTTCTTCAACCTCCTAGATCACCACCTCATGTGGATACCCGTGTGTATGTGCCTCCAGTTGTTTCTACCACATTTTCTGGAATGCGACAAGGAGAGAAAGTAGAAGAGTGAAGATGTTATAGCTGTGGGCATTCTGGGCATCTGCAGGCCACATGCCCATCTATCCCGTGGAGTCATTCTCCAAATCGACAACCACCTCCAGCACCTACACCTCCCTATCAGTCACCGAGTTCTCCTACCTACTTCTCCAGAAGGCAAACTGGAAGGAGTGAGACGCAGCGCAGATGTTATCAATGTGGGCAGCCTGGTCATCTGCAAGCTCACTGTCCAGGTGTTCAGAGGCAGAACAGCTGCAGATCACCTTTGCCTGTCCATTATCTACAGACACCCTCAGCAGGAGAAGAGCTGGATTTAGGCCCTGATGATTTGTCAAGTGACTCTGATATGTTGACTTCCCTACCAGGAGTCTATGGAGTGCGAGCCACAGCCGCCCGTTCTTATGATCTTCAGCATAAACATCTACAGGAGGTCGTGCTGGATGGCCAAAAAGTTGTTGGTTTTTGTGACACTGGGGCTTTTCTCACCATAGCAGATCCCCGAGTAATTCAACCAGAAGCAATTCAAAAGGGACCAGGAATTGCCATTGAATTGGCTGGAGGTACTCAGAGATATATTCCAAGAGCAAGTGTAACCCTGGATTATGGCTTTGGGGCAAAACAATGCATAATCGGTGTGATGAGCGGCCTTCCAGCAGACATTCTCCTAGGCAATGATATGGGAGATATACAATGCCGATTTGTGGGTGCAGGAAGCTCAAGTGAAGGAAAATACAAACTGGAGCCGAACATTCAACCCTACATCTTCACCATACACTAATGAACCTGGGAGCCAACACCCAAAATGCAGACGGATTGTCCAGACAGGAAGAGCCCTGAGTCAGGTCCGCCATGTTTACGTGTACTTTATAAGCAACCTGTTGAGGTCACTAGTCCGTACACAAATTGAGAGGGGAAGGGGTTGTAACAGCGTGTCCCTCCCCCACCTCTGCTCATGGTGTAATAGTCTGTCCCTCCTTTGTACTACTTCTGCTGGGGGATTGTTTGTTCTCAGCGTGGGACTTCTCCAAGCACAACTTGGTAAACAGAACAGAGCCAGGAGTCTAAAGTCCATTCATGTATCAGATGTCTAGGGGGAGGTGTGCCCACCTAAGGGGCTGATCCCAGGAGAGAAGAACAATGAGACACATGTTAGGTTAGTTGGAACTCGGCTGGAGAAGGACTAGGATCTATAGCTGAGGCTGGATCCTAGGGCCTGTGTATGGACTGTTACAGACTGGAGATCAGTGGCCACGTGGGATTGCGTTTTGTTGTTCACACTGTTGGACTCAAGGAACTCATATAAGGACCATTGCCATATTTTTCCTGGCATCGGAATACCAGGCCGTGCCCCTGGATCTTTTGTTTTGTTGTGGACTCCTTGCAGACTTTGAGGATCTATATTTATGTTTGGTGCTTTATCTTTGTGGTTCCAATAAAGCCCTTTGGATTGTTCCTTGGCCTGGCGTCCCTTACTGCTCTGCCGCATACCCCGTCACAACCTGGCACTAGGTTTCATTTAGGAATGATGCAGCAAGTTTTTCCCACCTGGATTTGGGGATCCTCTGCCATTCTTCCTTGCAGATCCTCTCCAGTTCCATCAGGTTGGATGGTGAACGTTGGTGGAAGCCATTTTCAGGTCTCTCTCGAGATGCTCCATTAGGTGTAGGTCAGCACTCTGGCTGGGCCGGTCAAGAATGGTCACAGAGTTGTTCTGAAGCCACTCCTTTGTTATTTTAGCTGTGTGCTTAGGGTCATTGTCTTGTTGGAAGGTGATCATTCGGCCAGGTCTGAGGTCCAGAGCACTTTAGAAGAGGTTTTCTTCTAGGATAATTGGCCGCATTCATCTTTCCTTCAATTGCAACCAGTCATCCTGTCCCTGCAGCTGAAAAACACCCCCACAGCATGATGCTGCCACCACCATATGTTTCACTGTTGGGATGGATTGTATTGGGCAGGGGATGAGCAGTGTCTTGTTTTCTCCATACATACCGCTTAGAATTATCACCAGAAAGTTCTATCTTTGTCTCAGCAGACCAGAGAATCTTATTTCTCTTAGTCTGGGAATCCTTCATGTGTTTTTTTGCAAACTCTAGGTGGTCTTTCATATGTCTTGCACTGAGGAGAAATCAATAGGATAAGGCTCCGCTTCACCATAAATAATTGGTGCTCAGAAAACTTGGGACAATATAATGGAAGCAATTTCTGGCACTGAGGAGAGGTTTCCGTCGGGCCACTCTGCCATAAAGGTCCGACTGATGGAGGGCGGTAGTGATAGTTGTTTTTTTGGAACTTTCTCCCATTTCACTACTGCATCTCTGGAGCTCAGCCACAGTGATCTTGGGGTTCTTCTTTACCTCTCTCACCAAGGCTCTTCTTCCATGATTGCTCAGTTTGACTGAACAGCCAGGTCTAGGAAGAGTTCTGGTGGTCCCAAGCTTCTTACATTTAAGGATTATGGAGGCCACTATGACCTTAGGAACCTTGAGTACTACAGAAATTCTTGGCCAGATCTGTGCCTTGCCACAATTCTGTCTCTGAGCTCCTTGGGTAGTTCCTTTGATCTCATGATTCTCATTTGGTCTGACATACACTGTGAGCTATGAGGTCTTATATAGACAGGTGTGCACCTTTCCAAATCAAGTCCTATCAGTTTAATTAAGCACAGCTGGACTCCAAAGAAGGAGTAGAACCATCTCAAGGAGGATCACAAGGAAATGGACAGCATGTGACCTAAACATGAGTGTCTGAGCAAAAGGTCTGAATACTTATGACCATGTGATATTTCGGTTTTTCTTGTTTAATAAATTTACAAAAATGTCTGCATTTCTTTTTTTTCTGACAAGATAGGGTGCAGAGTGTACATTAATGAGAAAAAAAATGAACTTTTTTGAATTTACCAAATGACTGCAATGAAACAAAGAGTGAAAAATTTAAAAGGGGTCTGAATACTTTCCGTACCCTTTGTACATCAATGCCTCAGTAAGAAGGAAAAGTAATGGAATTGTAGAAGTCACAATATGGACAAACCTGTTACTGATAAGGAAATGATGAAAAAACGGAAAAGGTTTCAAAACATCTCGATTTATCCAGTATGAAATACTAGAACCACAAACAGAAAATCCACACAGTTAAAGTCTTGGCTGATATCAATGAGGGTATAAGTGGTTGTCTAATAAATGTTCTGCTGCACTGAATGCACTTGGATGAATCATCAAGATCCACTGCTGGCAGCCTCCTTGACTATTGCAGACCGATGATGTCATAGATGTGCTTGATGGGAGACATACACAATGGATACAGCCACACACTAAATGCCATCAATGTATAAGGAAACTCTGGTACTGCATTACTGCTATATGAAAAAATGAGATTTTTAGTTTATGAATTGGCCAATGCATGTAAGCCCGGAAACCAAACGGCAAGGTAAATCTCAATATTCCGGGTCCCTAACTAAAATGCCACTATCTAGGTTAAAAACATCCTTGTCTGGGCAGCTAGACTAAAAATCTAACTTGAAATGCCACTATCTGGACTAACCTCCATGTCTGGGCAGCTAGGACTCCTGGTATAAGGATTATGAACACAGCCTGGTTTATAGGGCGGAGTGCTCAGTCAGAAAAAAAAGCTGCCCAGACTGAGCACTCTGCCCTATAAACCAGGCATGGAGGTTAGTCCAGATAGTGGCATTTCAAGTTAGATTTTTAGTCTAGCTGCCCAGACAAGGATGTTTTTAACCTAGATAGTGGCATTTTAGTTAGGGACCCGGAATATTGAGATTTACCTTGCCGTTTGGTTTCCGGGCTTACATGCATTGGCCAATTCATAAACTAAAAATCTCATTTTTTCATATAGCAGTAATGCAGTACCAGAGTTCCCTTATACATTGATGGCATTTAGTGTGCGGCTGTATCCATTTTGTATTTGCTAGGTTTTTTCAGCTGGCACCTATACACACTTGTAGGATGTGCAGGTCAGTCTTTTGAAATATTTGATGGGAGACATGTCTGGAGATGCTGCAGGCAATGGTAGCACGTTTAGGCTACACAGGCTGCACACAGTAGCAAGAGCAACATGTGATCGAGCATTGTCATATTGAAAAATGGTTCATGGGAGCCTCTTGAGAAATACCCGTACCACTGGTTCCATGAAAAAATTCAATGTAATGCTGAGCTGTTAGTGAACCTGGAATGAAGACTAGAGAAGTTTGACTATTGTACATTATGTCACCACCTAACCATAATCTCAGTAATAGGACCAGTGTGACATTCCCTTGAGAAGATCTCTTCAAGGTGTCACCCATGTGGTCTCCAAACTAATCTGGATATCTTTATGTCCAAGACAATAGCTACACTAATCGCAGTAAACGATAGACCTCCATTCTGTTTACGTCTTGCTCTGCACCATGAAAGCCTTGGAGAGCAGTGATGCGAGATTAAGTTTACACCTGTAGACTCTGGACGTCTGCCTCGTAGCCCAATGTTGTGCAAATGTCTTTGAATGATTTTTGTACACACAAATGATGCCTTAGGCTAAGTTCACATTTCCGCTAAAATCTATCAGTCACAATCCGCTGCTCTTGTAAACAGCGGAATCCGTTTAGCGGATTCCGCTGCTCCCATAGACTTGTATGAGCAGCGGATTGTGACTGATGATGCTGCGTTGCACCCTCCGCCCGACTGATCAGTCGTGGAACGACTGACCGCCGGGCGGGAGGAACGCAGCATGTAACGTTTTTTGAGCAGCGAGATCCGTCGGATTTCGCTGCGCATGCTCTCTGGCTCCCTGCACACGTCACCAGCTTTGGTTGGTTACCCGATATTTACCCTGGTTACGGTGCAAGGAGCCAGCGCTAAGCGGTGTAGGCCCGTAACCAAGGTAAATATCGGGTAACCAAGGTAAACATCGGGTGCTTTGCTGTTACCCGATATTTAGGCTGGTTACGTGTGCAGGGAGGCCGACACTTCCCCGCTCGGCCCCGCCCCCTCCCGCACTCCGCACATGTATGTACACACACACACCTGTCCCCAGCCATGCAGACAAGCACTGCCACTGACACCCTCGTCTGGCCCCGCCCCCTGCTCGGCTCCGCCCCCTCCCGCACTTTGCATGTGCACACACACATACATACATACATACATGCACATACACACACTCACTCACACATACACTCACCTGTCCCCAGCCATGCAGACCGCAGCACTTCTACTGACATCCTCAGCGCCTGGCCCCGCCCCCCGCTCGGCTCCGCCCCCTCCCGCACTTTGCATGTGCACACACACACATACATACATACATGCACATACACACACTCACTCACACATACACTCACCTGTCCCCAGCCATGCAGACCGCAGCACTTCTACTGACATCCTCAGCGCCTGGCCCCGCCCCCCGCTCGGCTCCGCCCCCTCCCGCACTTTGCATGTGCACACACATACATACATACATACATACATACATGCACATACACACACTCACTCACTCACAGATACACTCACCTGTCCCCAGCCATGCAGACCGCAGCACTTCTACTGACATCCTCAGCGCCTGGCCCCGCCCCCCGCTCGGCTCCGCCCCCTCCCGCACTTTGCATGTGCACACACATATATACATACATACACACATACATACATACATACATACATACATACATACATACATGCACATACACACACTCACTCACTCACAGATACACTCACCTGTCCCCAGCCATGCAGACCGCAGCACTTCCACTGACATCCTCAGCGCCTGGCCCCGCCCCCCGCTCGGCTCTGCCCCCCGCACACAACGGAATCCGACAAAGAATTCTGTTCTTTGTCATCCGTTGTACAGCGTTGAACAGCGCATCAGTCACATGCGTCAAGCGACGCATGTGACTGATACAAATCAACGGAAATGTGAACTTAGCCTTAGGCTTGGTGCAGGTGCATCTCAATAAATTAGAATATCATCAAAAAGTTAATTTCAGTAATTCAATACAAAAAGGAAACACATTATATATATATATATATATAGAGTCATTATACACAGGGGATCTATTCCTATATATTGTATAGAGTCATTACACACAGAGGGATCTATTCCTATATATTATATAGAGTCATTACACACAGAGGAGTGACCAAGGAGAAGGCGGAGCGCACCACTAATACTGGAAAAAAGTTCGATAGGGTGCACACTGGTGCGGAAGAGGGAATTAATGGCAACAAGGAGAGAAAAGATTCCGCACAATGTAACAGTGGCACACCAATAATGTATTATATAGAAAAACCTTTATTATTGCACAAGAAAGACATCTTAAAATGGGTTAAAAACATACATAAGAACAAAAACACCCATTGAGCAAGACCGGCACCCTAATATCATAATAATCAGTTCCAATACAGAGTACGGTACAACATCAAGAGAAATGATAAAGACCAGGCCCATAGATGGTGCAATGTCAGATATTGCGCGTCAAATAATATGACGCTGAGTATAACCAGACCGCACAGATACCTGAGAGATGGTCAAGTACTGGTGCCAACATGTATTAGCATATGTATACCAAGAGGGTATATCCTTGCAAGGATATTATGCACAAGGAGGCAACTGCAGCATATTTATCCAAACACCTGGGACACATATAATACAGGCGTTTAAGGTACATATAACCCTGCACTGAGCACACTAGACCAAGGGGATGGACACTATGCAGGTGCCAGAAGCATAGTGGCCAAAAGATGGCAACAGATATACCCTGGAAATGTGCACCGGTATACCAATGTATTATGTGGCGAAGGAACAGTGATAGTATCCAATTTTCACCTAAGAGGGTAAACCGTAATGAGCAGGTATTACGTCAGTGTTTAAGGGTAACGTGCCCTGAACATATCAATCAATATACCTTAGAATTATGCCCCAACATGATGTTCATAGTGGAGTAACAGCAATATTATCCAATACATGAATGTTAAATGATAGTGCATGTAACAATAAACACCGAGGTGGAGTAAATGGTTTGTAGAAAATCACTGCTACAGCCTATGTATACCCAATTGTTAAGGAAATAGTGTGTGCAGCATCCAATACTAACACATGGGAATAATACCCATGTGATTAGGGGTACGATGCAAGGAATAGAAGCTATACTAATGACCCAGGTAACAGAGTCATAGTGCAAAGCACAAGATGTGGAGGATGTAAATAGTCACCAGTCACCAGCCCAAATAGGTCAGTCAAGTCAAATGTAGCCTGGGGGTGGTCAAAGATAGTGCTCAATGGTGGTTAGCCGACGCGTGTCGCCGCAGCAGCGGCTTCATCAGGGCGGCCTGTTGGGTATTATTCCCATGTGTTAGTATTGGATGCTGCACACACTATTTCCTTAACAATTGGGTATACATAGGCTGTAGCAGTGATTTTCTACAAACCATTTACTCCACCTCGGTGTTTATTGTTACATGCACTATCATTTAACATTCATGTATTGGATAATATTGCTGTTACTCCACTATGAACATCATGTTGGGGCATAATTCTAAGGTATATTGATTGATATGTTCAGGGCACGTTACCCTTAAACACTGACGTAATACCTGCTCATTACGGTTTACCCTCTTAGGTGAAAATTGGATACTATCACTGTTCCTTCGCCACATAATACATTGGTATACCGGTGCACATTTCCAGGGTATATCTGTTGCCATCTTTTGGCCACTATGCTTCTGGCACCTGCATAGTGTCCATCCCCTTGGTCTAGTGTGCTCAGTGCAGGGTTATATGTACCTTAAACGCCTGTATTATATGTGTCCCAGGTGTTTGGATAAATATGCTGCAGTTGCCTCCTTGTGCATAATATCCTTGCAAGGATATACCCTCTTGGTATACATATGCTAATACATGTTGGCACCAGTACTTGACCATCTCTCAGGTATCTGTGCGGTCTGGTTATACTCAGCGTCATATTATTTGACGCGCAATATCTGACATTGCACCATCTATGGGCCTGGTCTTTATCATTTCTCTTGATGTTGTACCGTACTCTGTATTGGAACTGATTATTATGATATTAGGGTGCCGGTCTTGCTCAATGGGTGTTTTTGTTCTTATGTATGTTTTTAACCCATTTTAAGATGTCTTTCTTGTGCAATAATAAAGGTTTTTCTATATAATACATTATTGGTGTGCCACTGTTACATTGTGCGGAATCTTTTCTCTCCTTGTTGCCATTACACACAGAGGAATCTATTCCTATATATTATATAGAGTCATTACATACAGAGGGGTCTATTCCTATATATTATATAAAGTCATGACACACAGAGGGATCTATTCCTATATATTATATAGAGTCATTACACACAGAGTGATCTATTCCTATATATTATATAGTCATTACACACATGAATCTATTCCTATATATTATATACTGTAGAGTCATTACACACAGAGTGATCTATTCCTACATATTATATAGAGTCATTACACACAGAGGGATCTATTCCTATATATTATATAGAATCATTACACACAGAGGGATCTATTACTATATATTATATAGAGTCATTACACACAGAGGGATCTATTACTATATATTATATAGAATCATTACACACAGAGGGATCTATTCCTATATATTATATAGAATCATTACACACAGAGGGATCTATTACTATATATTATATAGAGTCATTACACACAGGAATCTATTCATATATAATATAGAGTCATTACACACAGGGAATCTATTCCTATACATTATATAGAGTCATTACACACAGATGAATCTATTCCTACATATTATATAGAGTCATTACACACAGAGGGATCTATTCCTACATATTATATAGAGTCATTACACACAGAGGGATCTATTCCTATATATTATATAGAGTCATTACACACAGAGGAATCTATTACTGTATATTATATAGAGTCATTACACACAGGAATCTATTCCTATATATTATATAGTTATTACACACAGAGGGATCTATTCCTATATATTATATAGGTATTACACACAGAAGGATCTATTCCTATATATTATATAGAGTCATTACACACAGAGGGATCTATTCCTATATGTCATCAATGCCACACCGCATTGATGCAGTAATTCATGCAAAAGGAGACACAACCAAGTATTGAGGCATTTACTGTACAGACTTTTCAGTAGGCGCCAACATTTCTGAGTGTAAAATAATTTTTTCAGTTGGTCTTATATAATATTCTAATTTAATTTTCTGAGACAATGACTTAGGTTTTCATTGGCTGTAAGCCATAATCATCAACATTGACAGAAATAAACACATGAAATAGATCCCTCTGTGTGTAATGACTCTATATCTAATATATAAAGCTGAATGTGTGTATATGTGTGTGTGTGTGTGTGTGTGTCCGGGATTTGCATCTGCACCGTCGCAGCTACAGCCACAAAATTTTGCACACTCACACTTCTGGACTCCGAGAGCGTAATAGGCTATGTTTTGAGGGGAAATTTTAACCCCGCTCTTTACAGTTATTCACCAAAAAACCTGCCTCCATTAAAGCAAATGGAGCTGGGAGCCACAGTGCAGCCAGAACTTCAGAAGAATGCGCAGCCACGCCCTTATATGGAATGTTGGCATGTCACAATGCAGCCAGGGAAAGAGACAGACAGAGACAGGGAAAGAGACAGACACAGAAAGGGAAAGAGACAGACACAGACAGGGTAAGAAACAGACATAGACAGGGTAAGAGGCAGATACAAAGAGACAGACAGAAAGAAACAGAGACAGGGAAAGAGACAGACAGGGAAAGAGACAGACAGGGAAAGAGACAGACAGGGAAAGAGACAGACAGGGAAAGAGACAGACAGGGAAAGTGACAGACAGGGAAAAAGTGACAGACGGAGAAAGAGATTGAGACAGACAAGGAGAAAGAGAGAGACAGAGAGATATATACAGAGGGGGAGACAGACAGAGAATGGGAGAGAAACAGAGAAACAGTTACTATCCCGGGCAGCGCCGGGTGCTATGTTGTGAGGCGAAATTTTAACCCCGCGCGTTCCAATTTACCAATCAATTTTGCCCCTATCTACATAATGGGGAAAAAGTAAAACGAAAAGTGTTGGGGGCAAATTGACAGCTGCCAGATGTGAACAAGGGGGACTTAAAGAATTAGAGCGATGGCGCCAAAGAGTATTTACCGTACAGTTGTTAAGGTGGGGCCCCGACATGGGATACTGCCCACACTCGGGGATATGAACACACCCAACATGCGCCACACACTACCACGTACTTGAACACATATACCACGCTCAGCACACATCTCACCACACATACACCAACCTCGCCACATAATCGCCCTAAACACACACAAGTCTGGTATTATCCTTCACAAATAAAAATCTGATTAATAAGCAGCCAAACTCCAAGAACAACAAATGTACCACATAGGAAATACGGCAGCTGTCAGTCACATGACCTGTCTATATGTGTATGTGTGAGCTAATATATAGTGTCGGGGGGGGGGCTTTCTGTTGCCTGGAGATTTATCAGGCTGCCAATAGCAACCAATCACAGCTCAGCTTCTATTTTGCAACAGTTAATTAATCTGAGCTCTGATTGGTTAATATAGGCAACAATTTAATAATTACATTTCTATATATTTGTTTTGTGGTTTTTGTGTGCAGAATACATTTTTGTTAATACATTCTGTTTTGTTAACAGCAGTTATTAACCCGGGCGAAGCCGCGTAGTACAGCTAGTCTAATATATAAAGCTGTATGTGTGTGTGTGTGTAATGACTCTATATAATATATAGGAATAGATCCCTCTGGGTGTAATGACTACATACAGTGCCTACAAGTAGTATTCAACCCCCTGCAGATTTAGCAGGTTTGATAAGATGCAAATAAGTTAGAGCCTGCAAACTTCAAACAAGAGCAGGATTTATTAACAGATGCATAAATCGTACAAACCAACAAGTTATGTTGCTCAGTTAAATTTTAATACATTTTCAACATAAAAGTGTGGGTCAATTATTATTCAACCCCTAGGTTTAATATTTTGTGGAATAACCCTTGTTTGCAATTACAGCTAATAATCGTCTTTTATAAGACCTGATCAGGCCAGCACAGGTCTCTGGAGTTATCTTGGCCCACTCCTCCATGCAGATCTTCTCAAAGTTATCTAGGTTCTTTGGGTGTCTCATGTGGACTTTAATCTTGAGCTCCTTCCACAAGTTTTCAATTGGGTTAAGGTCAGGAGACTGACTAGGCCACTGCAACACCTTGATTTTTTCCCTCTTGAACCAGGCTTGGTTTTCTTGACTGTGTGCTTTGGGTCGTTGTCTTGTTGGAAGATGAAATGACGACCCATCTTAAGATCCTTGATGGAGGAGCGGAGGTTCTTGGCCAAAATCTCCAAGTAGGCCGTGCTATCCATCTTCCCATGGATGCGGACCAGATGGCCAGGCCCCTTGGCTGAGAAACAGCCCCACAGCATGATGCTGCCACCACCATGCTTGACTGTAGGGATGGTATTCTTGGGGTCGTATGCAGTGCCATCCAGTCTCCAAACGTCACGTGTGTGGTAGGCACCAAAGATCTCGATCTTTGTCTCATCAGACCAGAGAACCTTGAACCAGTCTGTCTCAGAGTCCTCCAAGTGATCATGAGCAAACTGTAGACGAGCCTTGAGATGACGCTTTGAAAGTAAAGGTACCCTACGAGCTCGTCTGGAACGGAGACCATTGCGGTGGAGTACGTTACTTATGGTATTGACTGAAACCAATGTCCCCACTGCCATGAGATCTTCCCGGAGCTCCTTCCTTGTTGTCCTTGGGTTAGCCTTGACTCTTCGGACAAGCCTGGCCTCGGCACGGGAGGAAACTTTCAAAGGCTGTCTAGGCCGTGGAAGGCTAACAGTAGTTCCATAAGCCTTCCACTTCCGGATGATGCTCCCAACAGTGGAGACTGGTAGGCCCAACTCCTTGGAAAAGGTTTTGTACCCCTTGCCAGCCTTGTGACCCTCCACGATCTTGTCTCTGATGGCCTTAGAATGCTCCTTTGTCTTTCCCATGTTGACCAAGTATGAGTGCTGTTCACAAGTTTGGGGAGGGTCTTAATTAGTCAGAAAAGGCTGGAAAAAGAGATAATTAATCCAAACATGTGAAGCTCATTGTTCGTTGTGCCTGAAATACTTCTTAATACTTTAGGGGAAACAAACAGAATTCTTGTGGTTTGAGGGGTTGAATAATAAATGACCCTCTGAATAAACTTTTCACAATTTAAAAAAAAAAAAAAAAAAAGAAAACATTCTTTTTTGCTGCATTTCATACTTCCAGGCTGATCTACAGTCCAAATGTCACAATGCCAAGTTAATTCCGAATGTGTAAACCTGCTAAATCTGCAGGGGGTTGAATACTACTTGTAGGCACTGTATAATATATAGGAATAGATCACTCTGTGTGTAATGACTATATAATATATAGGAATAGATCACTCTGTGTGTAACAATATATAGGAATAGATCCCTCTGTGTGTAATGACTCTATATAATATATAGGAATAGATCCCTCTGTGTGTAATGACTCTATATAATATATAGGAATAGATCCCTCTGTGTGTAATGACTATATAATATATAGAAATAGATCCCACTGTGTGTAATGACTCTATATAATATGTAGAAATAGATCCCTGTGTGTAATGACTCTATATAATATATAGGAATAGATCCCTCTGTGTGTAATGACTATATAATATATAGAAATAGATCACTCTGTGTTTAATGACTCTATATAATATATAGGAATAGATCCCTCTGTGTGTAATGACTCTATATAATATATGTGTTTCCCTTTTTGTATTGAATTACTGAAATAAATTAACTTTTTGATGATATTCTAATTGACTGTAAATGACATCCAATTTCGTTTGCAGCACACAATGGATCACTATGCACCATGCTAACCTGACAATCTGTTCTGAGATTCGACTCTGTGCTCCTCTTGTCATTCCAGGTCATTGTTGTTCTCCCAAACATTGGAAAAGGCAATGTTGAACAGGGCAGACAACTCGGCCTATGTGCATAGTGGTCTGCTGGAGTGATAAACCATGGCCTTAGTTGAAAGACTCAGTCTTTTTCAGTTTGTGACAAGGTGTAACGCCTGGTCCCACCAGACCCCGTGGGGGGAGCTCTGCCTCACATCTGCCCAGTCCCAGCATGGCTCCCACGTGCACTCCTGCCCCCACTCCCAGGCAGCGAAGGCCTTCCTCTTACCGGTCCCATGGCTCTGCAGACGCTGCTCCCACGCCTAGGCCTGCTGCAGTCTCCTCCTCACACAGAATTGCTGTAAGTGACTCTAGGCTGCGTGCGAGGCCACGCCCCCTTTCTTAAAGTGGCATGCCCCATTTTCTGGAAGTGACCTCAGAGGTCACCTGTTGCCTAATAGGTATTTAAGTTCACCTCCCCCGGCAGCAGGCGCCCGAGCAACGCCTCTATTAGTGCATTGCCAGTGTCCAAATCCGTTTGTGCTATTGTTTGTGATCCGTGCATTTGTTACCTGATTCTAATCCTGTGTCTCACCGTAGTGCCATCTATACCATTCCGGCTGTGGACGTCACCACTTATACCTACCGTGGACGTCACCGTGCCATACCTGCCGTGGACACCATCTATACATACCCGCAGTGGACGTCACCGCTCATACCGACAGTGGACGTCACCGTGCCCTACCTGCTGTGGACATTATCTGTACCGTACCTGCTGTGGACGTCACCTGCTGTGAACATCTCCGGTGCAGTTTCCGTGTTCTGCCGGCTGTGGACGTCACAACCTTGCTACACCTGGCCCTACAGAGACTCCTACTACCGGTTCCTGGCCGCCGTGCATTTAGGCCTTCTAGGGAGGCGCCGCACAGTCCCTGTATAGGGGTTCGCTGCTGGTCGCCTTCTCGGGGGAGTCCGGTGCACAGTCCAGTGGGTCCACCTCCGGACGCTCGCCGCTCCTCGGTGAGCGTAACACAAGGGCAATAACACACCTATAACATCCCACAATACTTGATCTCAGTTTTGAGTCTTTATTTGGTTAACAAAAAAGACATTCAATCTGTTTTTTTGATGCTCCTCAAATATGCCATAGATTGGAGCTCAGTGCTTGAAAATTTGATAATTTGGTGATCATAGCAAAACCTGCTACTTCCTCGACTTAAAATTAAGGATAGTTGTTCTTGGTGTGGCAATTCAATGTTGAGGAGCGTAGCATGAAGCTGAAGAACCACCGGTTGGAGACTATAGATATATTGGTATAGTACAAGATACAGAACTAAGACCAGTTTTAGCAATCTGGGCTGGTTGAGAGGTAAACCTTCATTATCCAGGAACTGTCTACATACTTTGGTCACATACTGCACTAGGAGAACCCCAGGGTCGATTGCACCAGCAAAAGGTCTGACAATGAATCTAAGGATTTTATCCTGGTACCTAACAGCAATCAGCTATCATGTGGAGGTTTGTGTGACCACTCCTGTATAAGCTTCCCCAGGCCATAACTACTAGACCACCAAACCAGTCATTCTAGATGACGTATGCAGCATAATACTCATCATAGTGTCTCCAGACATTCATGTTGGTCACTGTGAAGCTACTCTCATCTGTGAAAGGAACGGGGTTCCAATACGGAGTCTGCCAATTCCGGTGTTGATGTCAGTTGAATTGCACGGTGCTGCACAGTTATCGCTGGTCCCACGATAAGACGCTGACTCTAATGTCCTTGTGGAGTCAGTTTCTGGCAACTTAGTCAGATACATGTACACTAGAAGTCACTGGATATCATTCTGTAAGACTCTAGCTTATGCTGCTCCTCCTCACACAAAGGAGAAGATACCGGTCTAGCTTTTACATTAATGCCCTTCCACGGCCTCACCTCCTGTAATGGCCCATGTCCCATTATCTGTGCCATGGTCTTGAGTCAGTGCTGGGAGACACGGCAAACCTTCTTGTGACAACATGTATGTGCCATACTGGATCAGCTGTGCTACCAGTGCAACCCAAATAGGCTGCAGCTAGCACTCCACAGTATTAATAGTGACAATTACGAGAGCAAAATGCAAATCTACAGAAGAAAGAGGAGGGATCAAGAGAGAGTACTTGTCTGTGACCGCCACTGCACCTTTCTCTTTTGGGGGGTTGTCTCCAGTGCTTCTGTTGTCATATTCATTTGCATCAAATCTGATTAATTCACAATTGCGTTTTGCTTCATAAATGGGACACATTGCTACTCTTTAAATTTCATTTACTTGGGCTTATACTGTGATGTCCAAGTGTTCCCAATTTTTATTTTTGGCTGCCTCTATGTATATTTACAGTACTTAGCCAATGCAAAGCTTCGAGCAGGATGGTCTTAGATGGAAGTGGCCACTGAGCTTAAAGTGTCATCAACAGGTTGCAACAGAGATACAGAGAGACTGAAGAGTCACAAAAGGCAGAGAAGTGGACGTCCTTTGGCCACATCCCACATTGATGACCACTTCATTGTAAACAATGCCCTTCAGACCCGGATGATGAATGCCGCATAACTCACATTCAAGGGACGTGAGAGGCACTGAGTGTCACATCAGACCATTCAAAACTGTTTACATCAGCGCGGTCTGCGTGGTAGACAACCTGCAAGATACCCGATCACTCCCCTAGGCGCAGGCGTTATCTACGCAGGATGAGAAAGTAGTGGGCCTCAGTGCTGTTCACTGATTAAAGTTGATTCATGCTAAGCAGAAATGATGTCCGCCAGCGATGTTGGAGACATCAAGGAGAGCGCTATGCATCAGAAACAGTTGTCACCAGACGAGCCTTTGGTGGTGGTGGTGTTAGTGTGGGCCGGTGTGTCTTGTCAGTACAGAACTGCCCTACACTCTGTGAATGGTACAGTGACAGCCCCTACTACTGGAATAACATCAGTAATCCAGTCATTGTACCTCTGCATGAACATCGGCCTAATTTCATCTTCATGGATGACAATGCTCCAGCTCAACGAGGTTGCATCATTAGGGAATGGCTGTTGGAGACTGGAGAACATCAGATGGAGTGGCCTGTACTTTCTCCAGACCTGAATTTCATAGAAAACCTATGGGATCAGCTGAGTCGCTGTGTGGAGGCCATATCTCTGTACCTCAGAACCTCAATGACCCGAGGGTCGCTCTTCTAGAAGAGTGGGCTGCCTCCGCAGACAATAACTCCACTTGTGGCCAGGAGGAGGCTTCATTGTCAGCTGGAATTAATGGTCAAGGCCACATGACAAGTTATTGAGACATTCGCACTTTTGATGGGAGTACCCAACATTGTCGTTGGCTTATGTTTCAAGAAATTATTTGAGATGAGGAAATCCCCATTGCTGCTTCTACATAAATGCCCAATTTTCATGATAAATTATCACTGTAAAGGTAATTTTTTACTTTTTACATAAATTTCACCAGCAAGCCAAATATCCCGAACATTTTGTGTGTAGTGTATATTCTTGGGTGGGTTACAAGCCGTAGAGCAGTTCAGCTGTATTATTAAGCATCCGGGATTCATCTTTTTTTTCGGTATACAGTATATTTACAATGTCACATCTCCAAATGTGAAATAAAAGGAAGCTTCTCCCACAGAGAAAACAGACATTATGGATTATATACAACAGAACAAAAATACATCAGACCAACATCTTACATAAATAATCCCACACAGAAAATTATATACACATTGAGGGAAAATTGTAGGCCGGGTTACACAAAGAGTGAACGGGATCGTTTTAGTCTCCATTCTGTTTGGAGCTCAGGCAGAACATGTATAATTTTGCAATACACTGGGCCCCTCAGTGCTAAAATGATAGAGGACAGCTCATCCATCAAGGAGAGGAGAATGACTATCCACATGTATGATACCCATCCGATAATTAAAGGGCACTACACCCCCTAAAAAATGTCGCGTTCCACATATCTTACAGATGTCACATGGTCTAGCTCAGACAGTCAGAGAGGTTATCACCAGCACTATAAAAGTTGAGGGCAAGGAAAGCAGCGACCACTTTTACAGTTCCACAGCCTATGGATAGGAAGGTAAAGGGCAGAGCTCATTACTAGACATAGGGATAAAAAGGTCTAAATCGGAGTGTGGTCTACTTCTGTAGTGCTGAACAACACAAAACAAGAGTGCTGCTCTCATTTTCTGAATAATAACATATATTCAAGGGATAGGAAGGTGCTGGAGCTGCAGAGTCAGTGAATTGACTGTGAATTGGTTTATCAATGGTATACTACAGTAACGGCACCTTTAATAACACAAATAGTGAAGACAGATTAAAGGGGTTCTCCAAGAATAAGATAAAATGGAGTCCTAATATAATTCAAACTGCAGTTCATTCCTAGCTACATGTCAGTACGGACTGCAGACTGAAGATAGATTATATATATATATATATATATATATATATATATACAGTGCTGGCCAAAAGTATTGGCACCCCTTAAATTCTACGCAGTTTCTTCCTGAAAATGATTGCAATCACAAATTCTTTGGTATTATCTTCACTTAATTTGTCTTCAATGAAAAAAAAGAAAATAATTTGTCATAAAGCCAAATTGGATATAATTCCACACCAAACATAAAAAAGGGGGTGGACAAAAGTATTGGCACTGTTTGAAAAATCATGTGATGCTTCTCTAATTTGTGTAATTAACAGCACCTGTAACTTACCTGTGGCACCTAACAGGTGTTGGCAATAACTAAATCACACTTGCAGCCAGTTGACATGGATTGAAGTTGACTCAACCTCTGTCCTGTGTCCTTGTGTGTACCACATTGAGCATGGAGAAAAGAAAGAAGACCAAAGAACTGTCTGAGGACTTGATAATCCAAAATGTGAGGAAGCATGAGCAATCTCAAGGCTACAAGTCCATCTCCAAAGACCTGAAAGTTCCTGTGTCTACGGTGCGCAGTGTCATCAAGAAGTGTAAAGCCCATGGCACTGTGGCTAACCTCCCTAGATGTGGAAGGAAAAGAAAAATTGACAAGAGATTTCAACGCAAGATTGTGCGGATGGTGGATAAAGAACCTCGACTAACATCCAAACAAGTTCAAGCTGCCCTGCAGTCCGAGGGTACAACAGTGTCAACCCGTACTATCCGTCGGCGTCTGAATGAAAAGGGACTGTATAGTATGATACCCAGGAAGACCCCACTTCTTACCCCGAGACATAAAAAAGCCAGGCTGGAGTTTGAGAAAACTTACCTAAAGCCTAAAACGTTTTGGAAGAATGTTCTCTGGTCAGATGAGACAAAAGTAGAGCTTTTTGGGAAAAGCCATCAACATAGAGTTTACAGGAAAAAAAAGAGGCATTCAAAGAAAAGAACACAGTCCCTACAGTCAAACACGGCGGAGGTTCCCTGAGGTTTTGGGGTTGCTTTGCTGCCTCTGGCACTGGACTGCTTGACCGTGTGCATGGCATTATGAAGTCTGAAGACTACCAACAAATTTTGCAGCACAATGTAGGGCCCAATGTGAGAAAGCTGTGTCTCCCTCAGAGGTCATGGGTCTTCCAGCAGGACAATGACCCAAAACACACTTCAAAAAGCACTAGAAAATGGTTTGAAAGAAAGCACTGGAGACTATTAAAGTGGCCAGCAATGAGTCCAGACCTGAACACCATAGAACACCTGTGGAGAGATCTCAAAATGGCAGTTTGGAGAAGGCCCCCTTCAAATCTCAGGGACCTGGAGCAGTTTTCCAAGAAGAATGGTCTAAAATTGCTGCAGAGCATTGTAAGAAACTCATTGATGGTTACCGGAAGCGGTTGTTCGCAGTTATTTTGGCTAAAGGCTGTGTGTAACCAAGTATTAGGCTAAGGGTGCCAATACTTTTGTCTGGACGATTTTTGGAGTTTTGTGTGAAATGATCAATGATTTGATTTTTGTTTCATTTTCTTTTGTCTTTTTTCATTGCAAGCAAAATAAATGAAGATAATAATACCAAAGAATTTGTGATTGCAATCATTTTCAAGAAGAAACTGAGTATTCTCTGACAGAATTGCAGGGGTGCCAATAGTTTTGGCCAGCACTGTATATGTATATATATATATATATATATATATATATATATATATATATATATATATATATATATATATATATATATATATATATATACACAAACACACATATATATCTCCTGAGGCCAGTGTTTTAACTAAGAGCTGTTTCACACATACACAGAATAGCACAGAGGCACAGTGCACTTGTCAAATGTTCCTGATTCATGAAGAGTGCACTGAAAAGCAATCCCATGGCTTTATCCTCCTCCATCAAACTGTACAGGACACAATGCAGTCAGGCGGACAACAGTCTCCATTTATCAGACTCAGACTCATTTATCAAACGCAGATAGTGTGATCTGTCACTGCACAGAACACGTTTCCTCCAGAGTCCGGTGGTGATAGCTTTCCACTGCTCCATCTGATTTTCGGGATTGTGCTTGGTGATGTATGGCTCGGCTTTGTGCTTGGTGATGTACGGCTCGGCATTGTGCTTGGTGATGTTCAGCTCGGCATTGTGCTTGGTGATGTAAGGCTCAGCATTGTGCTTGGCGATGAACGGCTCGGCATTGTGCTTGGTGATGTACGGCTCGGCATTGTGCTTGGTGATGTACGTCTTGGCATTGTGCTTGGTGATGTACGGCTCGGCATTGTGCTTGGCGATGTACAGCTCGGCATTGTGCTTGGTGATGTACGGCTCGGCATTGTGCTTGGTGATGTACAGCTCGGCATTGTGCTTGGTGATGTATGGCTCGTCATTGTGCTTGGTGATGTACGGCTCGGCATTGTGCTTGGCGATGTACGGCTCTACATTGTGCTTGGCGATATACGGCTCGGCATTGTGCTTGGTGATGTATGGCTCGGCATTGTGCTTGGTGATGTACGGCTCAGCATTGTGCTTGGTGATGTATGGCTCGGCATTGTGCTTGGTGATGTACGGCTCAGCATTGTACTTGGTGATGTACGTCTCGGCATTGTGTTTGGTGATGTACGTCTCGGCATTGTGTTTGGTGATGTACGGCTCGGCATTGTGCTTGGTGATGTACAGCTCGGCATTGTGCTTGGTGATGTACGGCTCAGCATTGTGTTTGGTGATGTACGGCTCGGCATTGTGCTTGGTGATGTACGGCTCAGCATTGTGCTTGGTGATGTATGGCTCAGCATTGTGCTTGGTGATGTACGGCTCAGCATTGTGCTTGGTGATGTACGGCTCAGCATTGTGATTGGTGATGTACGGCTCAGCATTGTGCTTGGTGATATACGGCTCGGCATTGTGCTTGGTGATGTACGGCTCGGCATTGTGCTTGGTGATGTACGGCTCGACATTGAGCTTGGTGATGTACGGCTCGGCATTGTGCTTGGTGATGTACGGCTCGGCATTGTGCTTGGTGATGTACGGCTCGGTATTGTGCTTGGTGATGTATGGCTCGGCATTGTGTTTGGTGATGTACGGCTCGGCATTGTGCTTGGTGATGTATGGCTCGGCATTGTGCTTGGTGATGTACGGCTCGGTATTGTGCTTGGTGATGTACGGCTCGGTATTGTGCTTGATGATGTACGGCTCGGCATTGTGCTTGGTGATGTACGGCTCGGCATTGTGCTTGGTGATGTACGGCTCGGTATTGTGCTTGATGATGTACGGCTCGGCATTGTGCTTGGTGATGTACGGCTCGGCATTGTGCTTGGTAATGCATGGCTCGGTATTGTGCTTGATGATGTATGGCTCGGCATTGTGCTTGGTGATGTACGGCTCGGTATTGTGCTTGATGATGTACGGCTCGGCATTGTGCTTGGTGATGTACAGCTCGGCATTGTGCTTGGTGATGTACAGCTCGGCATTGTGCTTGGTGATGTACAGCTCGGCATTCTGCTTGGTGATGTACGGCTCAGCATTGTGCTTGGTGATGTACGGCTCGGCATTGTGCTTGGTGATGTATGGCTCGGCATTGTGCTTGGGGATGTACGGCTCGGTATTGTGCTTGGTGATGTACGGCTCAGCATTGTGCTTGGGGATGTACGGCTCGGTATTGTGCTTGGTGATGTACGGCTCGGCATTGTGCTTGGTGATGTATGGCTCGGCATTGTGTTTGGTGATGTATGGCTCGGCATTGTGTTTGGTGATGTATGGCTCGGCATTGTGTTTGGTGATGTACGGCTCGGCATTGTGCTTGGTGATGAACAAAGATTGATAATACAACGTCACACTTACTGATGAAATTTATTACAAAGAACACACACATCCTATTTTGTGCGATGCTCTAAAGATACAAAAACAAATCTGACACTTTTACAAGTTTTAAATCTAAAAAAAACCCAACAAAGAAACAAGAAAACATTTGGTTCAGCAACTCCACAGCGAGAATCTGTCGGCCACAAATGGACTTAAAGGGATGTAAGTGGTATACACGGCCACGGGAGGACACGAGGTAAGCGGTATACATGGCTGCGGGAAAACACGATGTGAGTGATATAAACATTGGTGGGAGGACATGATGTAAGCAGTATACACAACTGTGAGGGGGACAGGATGTAAGCGGTATACACAACTGTGAGGGGGACAGGATGTAAGCGGTATACACGGCCATGCAGGGACACTGCAAGCAGTATACACGGTCGCGGGAGGACACGATGTGAATGGTATACACGGCAGTGGTAGGACACGATGTAAGCGGTATACATGGCCATGAGAGGGACACTATGTGAGTGATATACACGGCTGCGGGAGGACATGATGTAAGTGGTGTACACAGCTATGGGAAGACACAATGTGAGTGGTATACACAGTCGTGCGGGGACAGGATGTAAGCGGTATACACTACTGCGGGAGGACATGATGTAAGTGGTGTACATGGGCATGGGAGGACAGGATGTGAGCGGTATACACGACTGTGGGGGTTCAGGATGTGATCAGTGTACACGGCTGCGGAGGGACAGGATGTGAGCGGTGTACATGGGCGTGGGGGGACTGGATGTGAGCGGTATACACGGCCGTGGGAGGACACAATGTAAGCTGTATACACGGCTGTGGGAGGATACGATGTAAGCGGTATATACAGCCGTAGGAGGATACGATGTAAGCAGTATATACAGCCGTAGGAGGACAGGATGTAAGCGGTGTACATGGCTGTGGGAGGACAGGATATAAGCGGTGTACATGGCCGTGGGAGGACAGGATGTAAGCAGTGTATACAGCCGTAGGAGGACACGATGTAAGCGGTGTACATGGCTGTGGGAGGACAGGATATAAGCGGTGTACATGGCCGTGGGAGGACAGGATGTAAGCGGTATATACAGCCGTAGGAGGACACGATGTAAGCGGTATACACAGCCGTAGGAGGACAGGATGTAAGCGGTGTACATGGCCGTGGGAGGACAGGATGTAAGCGGTGTACATGGCTGTGGGAGGACACAATGTAAGCGGTGTATGCGACTGTGGGAGGACACAATATGAGCTGTATACACAACCGCAGGAGAACATGATGTAAGCAATATACACGTTCATGGGAGGACAGGATGTAAGCGGTGTACATGGCCGTGGGAGGATAGGATATAAGCGGTGTACATGGCCGTGGGAGGATAGGATATAAGCGGTGTACATGGCCGTGGGAGGATAGGATATAAGCGGTGTACATGGCCGTGGGAGGATAGGATATAAGCGGTGTACATGGCCGTGGGAGGATAGGATATAAGCGGTGTACATGGCCGTGGGAGGATAGGATATAAGCGGTGTACATGGCCGTGGGAGGACAGGATGTAAGCGGTGTACATGGCCGTGGGAGGATAGGATATAAGCGGTGTACATGGCCGTGGGAGGATAGGATATAAGCGGTGTACATGGCCGTGGGAGGATAGGATATAAGCGGTGTACATGGCCGTGGGAGGACAGGATATAAGCGGTGTACATGGCCGTGGGAGGACAGGATATAAGCGGTGTACATGGCCGTGGGAGGATAGGATATAAGCGGTGTACATGGCTGTGTGAGGACAGGATGTAAGCGGTGTACATGGCCGTGGGAGGACAGGATGTAAGCGGTGTACATGGCCGTGGGAGGATAGGATATAAGCGGTGTACATGGCCGTGGGAGGATAGGATATAAGCGGTATTCATGGCTGTGTGAGGATAGGATATAAGCGGTGTACATGGCCGTGGGAGGATAGGATATAAGCGGTATTCATGGCTGTGTGAGGACAGGATGTAAGCGGTGTACATGGCCGTGGGAGGACAGGATGTAAGCGGTGTACATGGCCGTGGGAGGACAGGATGTAAGCGGTGTACATGGCCGTGGGAGGATAGGATATAAGCGGTATTCATGGCTGTGTGAGGACAGGATATAAGTGATATATACACAGCAGTGGGAGGACACGATGTTGATCTATGTAGGTAAATGTCTGACAACAGAGAGTAACAGCGGACACAGTAAGAAGATAGAACAGTAAAGGGTCCCTTTAAATGTGCCGGAATAGTAAGAATCCGCCATGTATTTTTGGTCCAGCAGTTGTTGGCGGCTGTGAAGTGACACACGACACCTGAAAGTAGTAAATGTATTTCCTGCACAGAATGGAGAGCGGAGCCCCTTCTCCGGGGTCGTGTGTGTACACAGGCCCGGCAGAAAGGAATGACAGCGCGTTTCGCATCCGTGGGCAGATGATGGCAGTATGCTAGTGATGTGCATTCTCCTCCACACCGAGCCCCCAAACATCCTGCCGGTAATGAGCTCAGCTAGTAAACAAGCGTGAAGACTGAGGGGGCTGAGAACGAGACAGGCAGCCAGCGCACAGTCACAACACGCGGCCCACTCACTCCGGGGAGCAGGCCCGGCCTTCTTCCATGGAGGCATCACCTTAATGTAACCTTGTTTTCCCTTTCCTTTCCGGATCTATTAACAAGCTAAAAACGGCATCCCGGTCCTGCGGTAGGCGCTCTGCAAAGAGAGGGGGCACAAAAGACAGACAATGAGTAAGAGAAGATCACATCCACCTGCACATATCACCCTGCCTATTAACACCATGTGGTTTGTATCACCGGGGAACGCTCCTTCAGGGGGTCACTTCACTGACAAGGGGGAGCGCCACCACAGCTACACACATCTTATTAGGAATATTAACCCCATCACCACTGAATACTAATATACATTTCTGGAACTTCTTTGTTATTACAACTATGTATTGTGCCATTCCTCAGTTATTCCTCCTGGAAATTTTACAAATAAATGCACAATTCGGTGTTAAAAACTGGAGGCGTGACTGTACACAGTCTGCATTATCCAATCATTGAGGCCCCATTGTCAAAGAAAATAGTAACACCAACCTGTACGTTAATTTATAGATTTCCAGGAGGAATAACAGAGGAATAGTACAACACAGAGTAATAATAATAATAATACTCCAGAATTTTTATCTTACTGTGAATATAATTATTTCATAAACTGGACTAGAAAAAGACAGAAAAAAGTGACAGTCACTGTAACCCCTTCCTAGCCATCAATCCTTTAAAGAGCAATTTAGTTTTTGGGTTCTTTTTGTTTTCCGTCAATTTAATTGTGTTTTTTTGCAGGATATGTTGTCTCTTTATCACCAGTTATGTTACCATAGAATTTAATGAAAATAGAAAACTATTCTTTGTGGAACGGATCTGAAAACACACGACGAAACATATCATCATACCAGATTATGAGCCCCAATGGGGACAGTGTTGCCATTGTATGAAAAGCGCTGTGGAATTAATAGCACTATATAAATGAATAAATATTATTATTATTACAACTGTAATTAATATACTGTGTGTATGTATATATATAAACAAAAAAAATTGGATTCCATGTTTTGTGTTTTTTAAATCCTTGATGTTAATAGGTCACCTAGATTTTTATTTTCCTACCAAATAGAAGTGAACGAATTTTCTGGTTGTAGATTTGTATTTATTGTATACTCTGTACATGATTACGAGGGCTGCCAGCCTGCTGGAGCGTCATTTACAGCAGCCGCATGGTACATAGGGACCTGTATTCTCGAGGTATTCATATACTGTACTTCTATAGTTGTGGTCATATTCTTTGATCTGTGAGAATGAAAGGGGAGTAGGTGAGCTGTGACATCACTTATTGTGAATGGTAGATCCTAGGTTTTTTACAGTATACTGAAATGTTATCAGTCATTAGACAAGAGGAGGAGGCAAGCTGTGACATTTCCTATTATGAAGGGTGGATCCTGTGTTATCTACTATATAGAGAGTTGTTTTCAGTCATTGTACAGGAGGGGGAGAAGGTGAGCTGTACATCGCCTACTATAAATGGTGGATCCTGTGTTATCTATTATATATAGAGATGTTATCAGTCATTGTAAAGGAGGAGGAGGTGAGCTGTGACGTCACCTATTGTGAATGGTGGAACCTGTGTTATCTACTATATACAGAGGTGTTATCAGTCATTGGACAAAAGGAGGAGGCGAGCTGAGACATGACATCGCCTATTAGGAATGGTGGATCCTGTGTTATCTACTACAGTGCCTACAAGTAGTATTCAACCCCCTGCAGATTTAGCAGGTTTGATAAGATGCAAATAAGTTGGAGCCTGCAAACTTCAAACAAGAGCAGGATTTATTAACAGATGCATAAATCTTACAAACCAACAAGTTATGTTGCTCAGTTAAATTTTAATACATTTTCAACATAAAAGTGTGGGTCAATTATTATTCAACCCCTAGGTTTAATATTTTGTGGAATAACCCTTGTTTGCAATTACAGCTAATAATCGTCTTTTATAAGACCTGATCAGGCCGGCACAGGTCTCTGGAGTTATCTTGGCCCACTCCTCCATGCAGATCTTCTCCAAGTTATCTAGGTTCTTTGGGTGTCTCATGTGGACTTTAATCTTGAGCTCCTTCCACAAGTTTTCAATTGGGTTAAGGTCAGGAGACTGACTAGGCCACTGCAACACCTTGATTTTTTCCCTCTTGAAACAGGCCTTGGTTTTCTTGGCTGTGTGCTTTGGGTCGTTGTCTTGTTGGAAGATGAAAAGATGACCCATCTTAAGATCCTTGATGGAGGAGCGGAGGTTCTTGGCCAAAATCTCCAGGTAGGCCGTGCTATCCATCTTCCCATGGATGCGGACCAGATGGCCAGGCCCCTTGGCTGAGAAACAGCCCCACAGCATGATGCTGCCACCACCATGCTTGACTGTAGGGATGGTATTCTTGGGGTCGTATGCAGTGCCATCCAGTCTCCAAATGTCACGTGTGTGGTTGGCACCAAAGATCTCGATCTTGGTCTCATCAGACCAGAGAACCTTGAACCAGTCTGTCTCAGAGTCCTCCAAATGATCATGAGCAAACTGTAGACGAGCCTTGACATGACGCTTTGAAAGTAAAAGTACCTTACGGGCTCGTCTGGAACGGAGACCATTGTGGTGGAGTACGTTACTTATGGTATTGACTGAAACCAATGTCCCCACTGACATGAGATCTTCCCGGAGCTCCTTCCTTGTTGTCCTTGGGTTAGCCTTGACTCTTTGGACAAGCCTGGCCTCGGTTTCGGGAGGAAACTTTCAAAGGCTGTCCAGGCCGTGGAAGGCTAACAGTAGTTCCATAAGCCTTCCACTTCCGGATGATGCTCCCAACAGTGGAGACAGGTAGGCCCAACTCCTTGGAAAGGGTTTTGTACCCCTTTCCAGCCTTGTGACCCTCCATGATCTTGTCTCTGATGGCCTTGGAATGCTCCTTTGTCTTTCCCATGTTGACCAAGTATGAGTGCTGTTCACAAGTTTGGGGAGGGTCTTAATTAGTCAGAAAAGGCTGGAAAAAGAGATAATTAATCCAAACATGTGAAGCTCATTGTTCTTTGTGCCTGAAATACTTCTTAATACTTTAGGGGAACCAAACAGAATTCTGGTGGTTTGAGGGATTGAATAATAAATGACCCTCTGAATAAACTTTTCACAATTTAAAAAAAAAATAAAAAAAGAAATAACATTCTTTTTTGCTGCAGTGCATTTCACACTTCCAGGCTGATCTACAGTCCAAATGTCACAATGCCAAGTTAATTCCGAATGTGTAAACCTGCTAAATCTGCAGGGGGTTGAATACTACTTGTAGGCACTGTATATAGAGAGTTGTTTTCAGTCATTGTAAAGGAGGGGGAGGAGATGAGTTGTGACATCACCTATTGTGAATGGTGGATCCTGCATTATCTACTGTATATAGAGGTGTTATCAGTCAGTCGTTGTACAGGAGAAGGAGGAGGTGAGTTGTGACGTCACATATTGCGAATGGTGGATCCTGTGGTATCTACTGTATATAGAGGTGTTATCAGTCATTGTAATCATGTGTGTCATAATAAGACTGCTGAAAAATCATGGATGGTTAAAAAAAAAAAAAGTGAATGTTCGGTACAGTGGATTGACAATTGGGAAAAAAGGAAAGGACCCAGCTCAGGTCATGCAGTGTGGTTGTGAGTATCCACACGCCTTTAAAGAGGTTTCTTAGTACCATGACTGATTTTTTTCCCATTAATCTTGCTATTATGTGCCTCTCAAAACAGCTATTATGTGCCTCTCAAAACAGCCATTATCTTATTTTCACAATATCACCTTTTATCATGCTCTAGCAGCACATCCTCATTGCTGCATACAGCTCTGATGGGGTTAATCTACAACATCCTCTCTCCTGACTTCCTGTGTTCTGTTACTACAAGTTCCATCATGCATTGCAGTAGCCTATAAGACAGCACATCTCACACTTGCTCAAAACTCCACCCAAACCACTCCCTCCCCTCCTTTCTGTATCTTCAACTTGCTGGATGTTATTGTGACACAGTCCAAGCACTGACTTCTGATGAGGAGAGTGAGATCACGGTGTCTAAGCTTTGCTACATCAGTCTTACCTCTATTACATGTGTCTCTGCTCTGCTACATCTGACCATCTCCTGCAGATGTAGCAAAGCTAAGATGGTCAGTTGTAGCGGAGCAGAGACAGAGGTAGGAAAGTTATGACTCTCTGATGTATCAGAAATAGAGGAAAGCGAGAGAGGGTCTCGGAGTTCTCTGGTAGCTGGACTCTTTCTGAAAGAAATGGCTAAGGACATACTGGTATGTCTTTGGTTGTTAAGGGGTTAAATGGAATCTATCACCAGGTTTTTGCTCCCCCAACTGATAGCAGCATAATATAGAGACAGAGACCCTGATTCCAGCGATGTGCCCCTCCTGGGCTGTTTGCTGTCATTTTGATAAAATCAATGTTTTCTCTGCTGCAGATCTATCTGATATACAGAGCTCGTGAATATACTGGACTACCTGCAGCAGGCCAAGAAGTCCTGTAATGATAAAATCACTGTTTAATCAGCAGTAAATTATCAAAACTACACTAAGCAGCCCAGTAAGTGACAACACTGGAATCAGGATCTCTGCCCCTATGTTATGCTGCTCTCAGATTAGGTGGGAAAAACCTGGTGACAGATTCCCTTTAATGATCTAAATTGATGTGCAAAAGATAGACAGTAGAGGACAACCTCTTTAATAATTTCCCATCCCTCGATTGAACATATCGCACTTATCTGGAATTAGTGGGACTAAACGAACTTTACAAAAAAAATAATTGGTTACGGCCCAGAATTGAGCCTAAAGTCTATGAGGACCAGAATACGGCTATTAAAAATTGTGGTAGAAGGGATATGAGGATAGGAGCGAGCGCACTGTACTCACCGAGGCTCCAGGTCAGCGGTAACTGCTACCATGGCCACTCATTAGGCTCATGCATATGCACTGCACCAGCGCCTGGGATTGGTTGCAATCAGACACGCCCCTACCTGAGTGACAGCGTGTCAGCTGACTGCTTCCAATCACAAACCCGGTCTGCGGGTCTATCGTGAAATAAAAATAAATAAATTGGCGTAGGGTACTCGCATATTATGATACCCCGCAACACAAATAAAGCCTAAGGCTACAGGCTGCAGCCCCCAGCCGTATGCTTATCTTGGCTGTGTATCAAAATAAGAGGAACCACATGCAGCTTTTTTTTTTAACTATTTAAATAATTAAAAAAAAAAAACTGTGTGCGGTCCTCCTCCAATTCTGATACCCAGTCATGATAAAGCCTGACAGCTGGAGGTTGGTATTCTCAGGCTGTGGAGACCCATGCTTATTGTGAACCTGAGTTTACTGAGGTCACCTGAGGTCAAGTTACCTGCGGTCACAGGTGGAGGACCATGGGAACCTCTAGCTGTGATCGTAAATAACCTGGAGATCGTAAATAACCTGAGTGACGTCACCGCTGATCGAACAGCTCATTCATTCTCTGCCTGAACCTCACAGTGGGCGGTTATGTTCCATTATTGTGCTCTGTGACTTCAGATATGTAGCAGAGCTATAATTGTTCTGGGACCTCATGTGGATTACGTAGAAACTGCAGGGGTGTTTTGGGGGTTAATAAGGTGTGAAAAAGGGTGTTTTTTTATTTTATTTTATATAAAGGATTTTTTTTAGTGTTTGTGTTTATTTACTTTCACTTATAGATGTATATATTATAACGACGCCTCCCATTACTAATCTAGGGCTTAGTGGCAGCTGTGGGCTGTCATTAACCCCTTATATTACCCAGATTACCACCGCACCAGGGCAATCGGGAAGAGGCTGGTAAAGTGCTAGGATGGCGCATCTAATGGATGCAACAATCCTGGGCGGCTGCAGGCTGCCATTCTTAGGCTGGGGGACTCCTAATAACAATGGGTCTCCCCAGCCTGAGAATACCAGCCCCCAAAATGTTGGGCTTTATCATGGTTGGGTATTAAAACTGGGTAGGACCGCATGCTGTTTTTTTTTTTTAATTATTTCAATAATAATAATAAAAAAAAAAAATGCATGCGTTCCTCTTAGGCTGCTTTCACACATCTGTCTTTTGCAGTGCGGCTCAAAAACCTATGCAATGGATGCGGCGAAAAAAAACTGATCCGTTGCATAAGTTTTTCCATGCGGCCCGTCCGTTTTTTGACGGATGCAGCTTGATACTGAGCATGTGCAGTGCAAAAAAACGAATCTGGCGGCCGGATGCGGTTTTTACCGCAGGACCCCGCATCCCGCATCCGGCGTCCATAGGCTTGCATTGTAAATCGCGCCGCATCCGGCGCGATGCGTTTTTTTCGCCGCACAAAAAAACGTGCCAGGCAACGTTCCATCCGGCCGCCGCATGGGCTAAATATGCCGCATCCGGCAAAAAACTGACACAACGCAAGGCCATGCGGCACAATACGGCACTAATGCAAGTATATGCAGAAAAAAACGCAACCGGCGGCAAAAAAAAACGGTTGCGTTTTTTCTGCAAAGCGACGTATTGTACCGCTCAGCAAAAACCGGATGTGTGAAAGCAGACTTAGTTTGATACACAGCCAAGATAAGTGCACGGCTGGGGGCTGCAGCCTGTAGCCGTATGCTTTTTCTGTGCTGGGTATTATAGTATGAGGAGACCCTACGCCAATTTTTTTTTATTTTTATACCATGATAGATATGCAGACCGGGTCTGTGATTGGAAGCATCAGACATGCTGTCACTCAGAGGGGGGATGGCTCTGACTGCAACCAGTCACAGATGCCGGTGGGCGGGGAAAGCAGTGCATATGCAAGAGCCTAATCAGCGGACCCGGAAGTGAATGGGCGGCCGCGGGAGCAGTGTACAGCCGCGCCAGAGCCTCGGTAAGTACAGACCGCTTGCTTTATAATATTTCTCCTTATTTGTTTTATTTCCCGAGTGCCGAACCCGGATCATTAGTCGGAGTTCCCTGACAATTCCAGGCCCGTATTCGGCACCCGGGTACCTTTGAAACCGCGTGGATCCAGACTTTTACAGTTTGGGTCAGCTCATAACTAATAATGAAACCTTGTATATTGTTGTAACCCATACGAGGGGGTAAATATTGGCATGTGAATAACATGGCGCTACATAACCGGCGATGGCTCTGCTCTCTCGGGTTTACATAAACACTATGGCTCTTCCTACAACCACACAATTCCGATTCTATTTCTTCTATTCCAAGAAGGGAAAACAGGATTTCTCTCCAAGACAAAAAAAAAAAAAAAAAGGATTTCCTCTCTAGATTTTTTTTTTTCGTTCCTTCCTTCACAAATTAAAACAAATGTCTATAAACTAAGACTCTAAAGTTAAAACAGGGATTTAATTGCTTAATGGTTTATTATGAGTTTGGGCAGCTTTCAAGTATATTTATGGTAATTATCAGCTTTATTATGCACTGGATATGCAATACCTTTCTTTTTCTGCACAAGCCAATGCAATGGATCCCCAGATACTGTGCCGATATCCTCATTTTTAAATTAATTTTGGAAGAACCAAGTGACATAAAGCATTACACAATTCTACTGTAGTCAATGGTGGCAATTCACCAATATTGGGTTGCTCGGGAAAAAAAAAATTCTGCCGCTTTTACAGAGGTTTTGTCTCAGCTTGAAAAAGTGGACGAAGCTGGGGCACGACAGGACGATGTGATTTTCTGGATTGTTTTATTTATTCTGTCTGTCACAGTTGAAGTGTACCTATGATAAAAACTATAGACCTCTCCTTTCTTTGTAGGTGGGAAAACGTGCAAAATCAGCAGAGGATCAAATAATTACCGAATTTTTCGTTTTATAAGACACACTGGATTATAAGACGCACCCCAAATTTAGTGAGAAGGTAAAAAAAAAAGAGAGAGAGAAGAGAGAGAGAGAGAGAGAGAGAAGAGAGAGAAGAGAGAGAGAAGAGAGAGAAGAGAGAGAGGAGAGAGGGAGGAGAGAGAGAGGAGAGAGAGAGAGGAGAGAGAGAGGAGAGAGAGAGAGAGGAGAGAGAGGAGAGAGAGAGGAGAGAGAGAGGAGAGAGAGGAGAGAGAGAGAGGGAGAGAGAGAGGAGAGAGAGAGGAGAGAGAGAGAGGAGAGAGAGAGGAGAGAGAGAGAGGAGAGAGAGGGAGGAGAGAGAGAGGAGAGAAGAGAGAGGAAAGAGAGAGGAGAGAAGAGAGAAGAGAGAGGAGATAGAGAGGAGAGAGAGAGGAGAGAGAGAGGGAAGAGAGAGAGAGAGAAGAGAGAAGAGAGAGGGAAGAGAGAGAAGAGAGAAGAGAGGAGAGAAGAGGAGAGAAGAGAGAGAAGAGAGAGAAAGAGAGAAGAGAGAGAGAAGAGCGAGAAGAGAGAGAAGAGAGAGAGAGAGAGAGGAGAAAGAGAGGAGAGAAGAGAGAGGAGAGAGAGAGGAGAGAGAGAGGAGAGAAGAGAGAGAAGAGAGAGAGGAGAGAGGAGAGAGAGAGAGAAGAGAGAGAAGAGAGAGAGGAGAGAGGAGAGAGAGAGGAGAGAGAGAGGAGAGAGAGAGGAGAAAGAGAGGAGAAAGAGGAGAGGGAGGAGAGAGAGAGAGGGAGAGAAGAGAGAGAAGAGAAAGAGGAGAGAGAGAGAGAGAAGAGAGAGAGAGAGAGAGAGAGAAGAGAGAGAGGAGAGAGAGAGAGAGAGAGAGGAGAGAGAGAGAGAAGAGAGCGAGGAGAGAGAGAAAGGAGAGGAGAGAGAGAAGAGAGAGAGAAGAGAGAGAGAAGAGAGAGAGGAGAGAGAGAGAGAGAAGAGAGCGAGGAGAGAGAGAAAGGAGAGGAGAGAGAGAAGAGAGAGAGAAGAGAGGGAGACCGTCTTACAACCCCTGTGGTGTCTAACCGGAAAGGGTGGGGGGTGGCCGCAGTGATGAAGCGGGGTCACAGGAGGCATGGACAGTGGTGGAGTAGGGCAATGCTGCGGGCGGTGTGGTGGGTGTCCCAGATGCTCGCTGCAGGCGCAGTGAGGCAGGGGCATGCAGAAACTGTCGGCGGTACGAGTTTCAAAGAAATGGCGCCGTGGGCAGATTAAGCTATCGGGCTCAATGACAAGCCGAGATCTCACCTGTGCACGTGCCACATCCGGGTGCCATTTTCCTTAAGTCCACTGCTGGGAGATCAATGGACTGGAATTGGTGCGTGCATACATGAGATCTTGAGCCGAGAGCTCCATCTGCGCACGTGCCAATATTTGAAGCTCGAACTGCCTGCATTTTGAGGATAGCCACTGCCTCACCCCCTGCAGCGAGCACAGACTGACATCAGCATCAGCCACCGGCCCTGCCTTCTGCTACCCCTCTCCATTATCCCCCGGAAAGCTACATTCGGCTTATAAGATCCACCACCCATTTTCCTCCCAAATTTTTGGGAGGAAAAGTGCATCTTTTAATCCGAAAAATACACTATTTTCCCCACTGAACACCTTGTGCCCACCATAGGAGATGATTCTGAAGCCCACCTTCCATCTATATACAATTTTAACCTTTGTTGTAATCTCTGAAGACGAAGGACAGATCGTCAAGAAGACCTAAAACGTTACTTCTGAATCATCCCGTAAGAAATTGTCCTTTGTGGTAAGTGATTGGCTCCAAACAGGAGAGCTCAGACACAAATCCAGAACAACTGCTGTCCCGTGGAGTCTGGAGACACAACAGAAGACGAGCGCTCTAAGGATAATACATGAATATTGAATGTTTACATAGAGATTTTCTATGGTTTCGCTTGAATATCATAAAGGAAAACATATGTCTTTTGGGTTTACGTGAGGTCTCCGCGTTGGACACTATTGAGTTACTTGGTATCACCTGCGCTATGGTTCCTGCCAGGAGGCCCACATAGAAGCCCATCCTGCAGGAACTTATAATATAACACGTGAGATTTATGTCTCAATTTATTTTAACACCTTTACTTAATCTGGAAATCAGTTGCTCCCAATGGCAACATTCGAGCCCGATATTCAGCAGTCTTCTCCAGTTTATACATGGTCGAGTAACCAGAGAAAGTTTGGATTCCGGATGGGTGGTCCTCCTGCCTTTGTTTTGGAAAGTTTTTTTTGGCAAACAGATGAAAATAAAATGGCGGAGTGGGATTGTGGGATATCAAATAAAACCGGCTTCCAACAGGAGCTGTAAATTGTACAATTACCGGGAGGCGGTAGGTGCACATGTGCAAAGCTCTCCGCTTCTAATGTGATTTATATTTTTACTGCTCATGAGATTTGGAACACCTACGTCTGCCAGGAACTTTTCCTCTAAAATTATCACATTAAGAAAAGCTTAAATATCCAAGGCATCTATACACAGTAACACAGGGCTACCTGTTATAGACCTTTAAGACGTGATTGACGGTTGGCACAAGGATTCAGCCATCGGTTGTTCTCCATGACTGAGGTGAACCGTTCTTGTGGTTTGTAGCATCTAGATTCTGATATTCTGGTAAACATTACATTAGTGTGATTACAAAATTAATTTTTAATAGAAATTTAGAAACCTAAATTTCCACAGGCTAGTCTAATTACAGGTGTTGCTCAATATTTTCCAGTATTTGTGCCATCCTTTACCATCGGCTACTTCCTATTTTGCAGCTTACCCTCATTAAAACCAAATACAGAACAGAACCAATAGATTCCAGAATCTTATTCAACAGTCGGTACAAAGGGACTGTTCAAACCAAGCACCGGCACTTGGTTCACACTTGGCATCATCAAACATATTCCTACCTGTTTTACATCTACATTCACCCTCCTTTTCCTTGATTAACAACTCTGGCTTTACAGGAGCCACAGAAGGGTGGTGTCATGCGTGACAGACAGTTATGTAGTTTCTGGCAATAGAAGGTCACAGTGTTTGGCTGCGCAGAATGCTCCCTAACTTTCTGTTGTTCCTGCTGGATTTTCCTTTATTCCCCTTTAATCTAAACTTCCATCCAGCTGCTAATTATCAGTATTCACCTTGTGCTTAATTACTCCCCTCTTCCCTAGACTTGTAGTGGTGATATTATTCAGTTCATTTAAGCTCTGGTTGCAACCAGGAGGCTTGTACTCATTGGTGGCATCCTTGCTGAAGCTTTAACAAACGTCTGCCTGAGTTATCTGTGTAGTTCATAATTTTTTTTTTCATGTGTGTCCAGCTTGTGTCTTCCTTTAGTGTTTAGTGGGGTTGACGAAGAGCTCATCCCATCCGTTCGCTATTTAAGGTCCAACACTAGGGATACCTAAAGTCAGGTATCCGGCTCGGCACATAGGTGTGGAACTCATCTAAGGTGGTGAGGGACCACCGGTAGGTTTGGTCAGGGGTCACCATCTCCCCCTTTCCTTTTGCCACTCGCTTCGTACTTCCCCGTACCTAGCATAACAGATGGAGACTGATGGAAAACAAGTAGTTGGGAAGACACACGGAAATGCTCATTTCATGAAGACTTTACCGGCACTTGTGATTGGTGTAAACAGTCAATTTATGCTGACTAATGCCTGCTTTATATGGGTCGACCGACCATGCGATTTCACGAGCGATCGTACCCGCCTCCGTCGTTTGTGCGTCGCGGCCAAATCGTTGCCCGTGGCGCACAAAGTTGGTAACAACCCCGTCACACGTACTTAACTTCCGGGCGACATCTGTGTGGGCGGCGAACATCCTCTTCCTGAAGGGGGAGGGACGTTCGGCGTCACAGCGACGTCACACAGTGGACGGCCAATAGAAGCGGAGGGGTGGAGATGAGTGGGATGTAAACATCCCGCCCACCTTCTTCCTACAGCATTGCCGGCAGCCACAGGTAAGCTGCAGTTCATCAGTCCCGGGGTGTCACACACTGCGATGTGTGCTACCCCGGGTTCGATGAACAATCAGCGCCATTGAAATTAAACGATATTATGGAACTAAGTGATGCGTACACGACTCCCGATTTGTGAGCGATACTGCGTCGCTCAGAGGTGTTACACGATACGACGTCGTGTACCATGCCAGATGTGCGTCACGAAATCTGTGACCCCGACGATGCATTGCACGATAGTCTCGTGTAAAGCACCCTTAACTCAATTCTAACACCTAAATCTAAATTAACATGCTTCTTGAGGCTTGTTAAGAATGTGCCAATTATAAAAATAAATACAAATAACAAGAAGGACACTTAATAAAATTAGAACATTTGGGTCAAAAGGAAGAGCACCAAAAATCTCCACTGTTATACTATTGGAATCAAAACCAAAATCAGAAAAACTGAGCCCTCCCATCATCCGTTGTCTCAAGTTCACCAGTACTTGCATCCTCAGGATTGGATCATGAAGATGTGGCCACACAGCAACGAGCAAAGAACAGAGCAGCAAAGCGAGAAAATGAGGCAATGAAAAATTTTCTTGGGTCATTCACTTTTGGGCGTAGAATATGTGGGGGAATTTGGGAGTTCATACTGCAGCTGTTAGGGATATCATGTCTGTGAGGACTATTATACTGAGTATGGGGCCCATTATAATGTGTGGGAGGCTATGGGAGCCATGGTATTGTGTATGAGGAGCTATGTGGACATCATACTATGTGGAGGGCTGTGGAGGAGTTATACTGCATGAGGACCGCCATACAGTGTGGGGACTACCATAATGTGTAAGAGCCATCATATTGTATTGGGGACTGTGTTGGCCATCATACTGTGTGAGGGGGCTGTAGGGCAATTCATGCTGAGTGAGGGGGCTGTAGAGTCTATCATTCTGTGTGGGAGAAATCTTTCGATGCATAGGGGAGCTGTAAGGTCAGCATACTGTGTTATGAAGCTGTGGTGGCTATCATACTGTATGGGGTCCATCATACGGTGTGGAGGGCTGAGGGAACATCATACTGTATGGGAGGCTCTGGGCCCATCATATTGTCTATGAGAGCATTATTGGGGGGGCCATTATACTGTGTTGGTGACTAAGGGTGGTATTACATTCTGTATGGGGGGCTTTGGAGGCATCATACTATGTTTGGAGGGCTGTGGGGGACATCATATTGTATCATGGGGGACATCATATTGTATAAAGCCATAGGATGGCGTGAGGCGCGGTATGCCACGGCAGCCCCCCATGCAGCGGTGGATACCGCGCCTCACGCCATCCTATGCCTCCAGTCCACTTCACTAATGTGCAACTGAGGAAGGTCCATAGTGGACCGAAAACATTTTTTCATGCACATTAAATAAACTTGCATCACTTTCAAGTTCGGGAGTGCCTTGTTTAATTACATTGTACGGCTTTGGAACCTGAAGAGCACCCCTCTCTCTCTTGATATCCCTACAGGGAAGTGCCATTTCTTCTTTCTATATAGAAAAGCTCAAGTCTTTGGGGTACTTTGCACACTATGACATCGCAAGCCGATCCTGCGATGTCGTGCGCGATAGTCCCTGCCCCCATCGCAGCAGCGATATCTTGTGATAGCTGCCGTAGCGAACATTATCGCTACGGCAGCTTCACATGCACTCACCTGCCCTGCGACGTCGCTCTGCCCGGCGACCCGCTTCCTTCCTAAGGGGGCGGGTCGTGCGGCGTCACAGCGACGTCACACAACAGGCGGCCAATAGAAGCGGAGGGGCGTAGATGAGGGGGATGTAAACATCCCGCCCACCTTTTTCATTCCTCATTGCAGCCGGGACGCAGGTAAGGTGATGTTCCTCACTCCTAAGGCTTCACACACAGCGATGTGTGCTGCCTGCTGGAACGAGGAACAACATTGTACTGTCGCTGCTGCAAAATTATGGAAATGTCGGACCCTACACTGATCATACGATAACGACGCTTTTGCGCTCGTTAATCGTATGTAAAAGGATTCACATACTGCGATGTCGACTGCGACGCCGGATGTGCGTCACTTTCGATTTGACCCCACAGACATCGCACCTGCGATGTCGCAACGTGTAAAGTACCCCTTTGAGTTCAGCTCATGAAAAATTGGAGCAAGAACAAAAGTGTTACGTTTATTTTGGTTCAGTGTAACAAGCTAATATTACTAGAGTCAAATCAATTTCAGCCGATTGATTCGGCACTATCCACAAGTCATGATCAGAAAATTAATTTCTCGTCTCTGCTATAGACGACACTTTTCAGTAAGTAAAATCCCCTTTAGATAAAGATTTTTCACTCTTTTTTGAATTTGGGGACCTATTTTTATTTATGGATTTTAAAATTTATATTTTTTGTGTATCAATTTTCCAATTTTTAAGGCTAATTTGTAACAAAAGTCAAGACATTCTCCCAAAAGTCAAGTTTTTCTATTACTGTTTTTAGGGGTTTTTTTTGGCTGGTTTCCCCGCTACATTCTCTCCATGTTTGCTATGATTTCCCGGTCTTTCATTGTGTTCATTGATGGTCATGGTTCATTCTCATTCTGTTTTTCTTTCCATTCTTCGCTTGACCCACGCTGGCTGACATTTATTAGAATACTATACGTGTAATTAATACAATAACTATCTTCATCTTCTGACATCTCCACCACGTGATAATGAGTCACTCCATGTTACAAAACACATGGTGATAATGCGTCAACGTCAGTAATATCGAAATTCAGATAAAGCCTTGTAGCATGAAAGCGTCTTCCGAAGATGAAAAGGCCGCTTCACTGTGTGTGGGCTACTGATCTAATTAGGGGAAAATAAGGACAAATGTCATTCATTGAAATCAAAGAACGACGATGGCTGGTCTTGATTAGCCCACCCCAAGTACAAACGGGTTACTGTGTGTCTGCGACGCACAACACTTCTCTCATCTTCATTCCAGATTCCATTGGATGGAACGTATCTGAGAAGATCGATAAAATCTGCAGCACACACTGCTAAACATTACAGGACCTTACGAGAGCACCAGCTCGGCAAGTCTGATCTACAGAGCACTAGGTACAACACGCTGGAGGTTAGACAATCCCATAAAATAAACGTCTGGTAGGAAATAGAAATAACTTTTACAACATTATTAACTTCTTCCTCTTTGGAAGCCAAACTCCAACATTCTTCTCCTCGGTTTTCAGCAGAGCCTCTGGAAGTCGTGTGGAATTGTTTGCATGGATTAGACATTGACCACAATGGCTTCTATTTTCAAAGATATTTTTTCTTGTTACGGGGGGGTTGTACAATTTGGCATATTGGCTATAGCTGAACACCAAACATGATTCATCTAATATCTCTGAGTTTAGCCCTTTATCGTTGATCTTAGTTGCAGGGTGTCACACATGAACCTGGGAAAGGTTCGGCGTTGGGCGAGATACACAAGGGGTACACCAGGGACACTTTAACAACAATGGGACCTGGCGCTAGGGAGGGTGATGATGGGACACCTCCTGCAAATACCTGCACTACTAACAAGCCCTATGCATGTTACGCACCTGTCGCCGAGCAGGATACCTGAAACCCTAGAAAGCCCTGCATTAACCCTGGCTAGTGAGCTGGCAGGTGAAGCTCACTAGTCCCACCACTGCACTAAAACAAACCGAAGGCAGTAGGACAGATAGGGAAACAACAACAGATAAGGTCCCACTTTATGGCTGCAGTCAGACACCAGGACTGCAGCCTACATCACTTCTAACTACAAAGGGCTCAGCAACTCCTTCTACCTCCAGGCCTAGAATGAATCAGAATAATCTGCACCCTCTACTGGGGATGTGACCATATATAGGGAAAGGAAGTGGTTACTAACTGGAAGCACTGCGTTAACCCTGGCTAGTGAGCTGGCAGGTGAAGCTCACTAGTCCCACGACTGCACTAAAACAATATGAAGGCAGTACGACAGACAGGGAAATAACAAAAGATAAGGTCCAACTTTATGGCTGCAGTCAGACACCAGGACTGCAGCCTACATCACTTCTAACTACAAAGGGCTCAGCAACTCCTTCTACCTCCAGACCTGGAATGAATCAGAATAATCTGGGCCCTCTACTGGGAGATGTGACCATATATAGGGGAAGGAAGAGGTCACTAACTGGAAGCACCTGAGGCCAGGAGTCAGAAGCTGCTGGAAAGTAATACAGACATTAACCCTAGAAGCACCAACAGAAAGAAAAAAAACGTTTAATATGCAGAGTTTCAGATGGCAATGTGAGACTCTGACCCAGATCCTGTCAAGTCTCTAAATGCAGAGAGACGGACGGGACACTGGGTCTATTGAAGGTTAACACTAGAAGTCCCAGAGAGAGGTCATTTAACATTTCTACCTTTGGAACCCAGAGACGGGTCGAATGACCTGAAGGATTTTAGCTAACATCCTATAATCACCGCCTTTTGTTCTGTAATTAAGGCCATTACTGTCGCACCACAGGAGGTTGTTGTTTTCCATTGAGTTTAGTCAGTTTCTAGTTAGTTCTATTCAGTTTATTGTATTTGGTCATTTGACCCTCTTTCGGGACTTCAGGGGGGAGCTAGAAATTTCTGGGACTTCTAGTGTTAAGGGCTTTTTTTGTTACATTTCATATGGTTACGCTGCGTAAATGTGTTCAGATGTTTTTATGACCATGAAATCTTTGTGAAAGCTGTAATTGGAGGTGGTACAATCAGGACAAACACACGTGTCCTTTCTTACCTTTCCTCTTGGCTCAACATACACCAAGTTGAGTGGCGTGAGGACCAAATTTGGAAAAAAAAACGTGATTTCATGATACTCTTTTTAAAGCGGTTTAGGCTACAAGTGTTTGTATGTGGCCACCCAGTATATATAATGGGACTGGCAGCCGGTTGATTGCTTTGAACTTATATAGTGAGAAATTGTAGCCTTAATAGAGATGAACGAACCAGAACAGTAGAGTTCGATGTCCATACTGAACACAGAATTTACAAAAGTGTTCAAGTTTGGAGTTCGGGTGCTTTACGTGTGCAAACCACCCATGCGAGAATCGCTGTGCTCAGGTACACTCGGTGCTCAGGTCAGTGTGAGCGGCTTGCAGTACTTGAATGGCTCTCACTGGGGGTAACAACAGCGTGATCGGATGTAGTGTGTACAAACAAAACAAAAATGTAAAACCTCGCCCACCCGCCCCCGGAAGTGTCCTTTTTATGGCTGGCTATACAGCGTAGGTGGAGACTTGACCTGCCCAAACATTGACTTCTAATGAGATTTAGGTGAAGTCCGGGTCCAGACCAGAACTTTATCTAAGGTCCAGCTGAACTAAGGTCCACCAAACTAAACTTAATCTGGTCCGCTCATCTCTAGTCCTGAACACCCCATGATCCATTATGGAGCATTTCATGGACTTTGGAGTGGGCTCAGAAGCCGTGCAGCTCCTCAGAGGGAAGACGCCAGCTATATTATATGGCTGACATCTGTCTCCAACAGCGGTGATCAGTGTGCCCGCCGATGGCTGCTGTTAACCTCTTAAATGCCGCTGTCATTTACATTTAAGCACCATGATCCAGGCCGGACGTCCGTTCAGGCGGCAATCGGCAATAACAGTGAACCAGTAAGTTACTATACCTAAAGGGCCAGCTGGACATCCCTTTGCCTGTCATAATTTTGTCACATGTTATTTGGCTCTTAAATTCGCCGAGTGTTATGGTGGCATCTGACGCTGTTCACACTGCAGAGTATGACATTCCACACTGTGCCTCCTTTGGTGCTTCTGAGTTACACAGACAGGCTTATGCATCGAACAGCTGTGATAGCATTAGTGATCGGGCTTGCAGAGGTTAATTTCTGCTAGCCTGCTGGTTACCTCTTGGATCACATGTTATGGGAGATCTATTACACTCACTCCCTGCTTTTTTAAGATCGTGGAGCCTGTCTTCCCATGCTGACTATAGCTTTTTGTTAAACTGGTCCGTGTGAAGTTGTATCCCAGTTCTGCTGGTGATTGTATTACTTTGTGCGTGAAGTTATTGTGGAGCTCTCCCGTTGTTTGGTTGTTTCCTCCCTGCTCTTAATTTCCTCCAAAGCTCTTTATGTTTTATACTTCCGCAAGTATGCCATGAGATAGAGACTTGGTTTCCTCTGTTTGTCTATTTATGTTGGATTTATCACTCCTACCCCAGCCCTCCCCAGGGGTTGGGGGGCTATAAGATCAAGGCTGGTAAAGAGCAGGGCAAGGAAGGCGGCCCAGATATTCTCACCATCAGAGGTAATGATTGGATTAAGGACAGCTAGTGTCACCTAGCCTGAGGGTAAGTCTTGGAGCCCCTCCAGCTTTTCACCTATACAGTTACAGATTTCTTCTGATGTCAAACCTGTGACGGGCATCATAGAAGATGATTTTTACTATATACAGTAATACTGCTGTATTTCTGTATATAGTAGAAGCGATCAGATGTTCGCAGGCTCAAGTTCCCTAAGGAGACTAACAAGGTATAAAAGAATAAAAGGTTTAAAAAAAAAAAAAAATGAAAAATATAGAAAAAAATTGAGTGAAGGAGGACACAAAGGAAAGCTTGTCCTTCCAACCCTACCGCTGTACAAGGGACTATCTACAGCTTCTCCATCCAATACAAGCCTGGAAGCCAACACCAGAATGCTGATGGACTGTCCCAGCAGGAAGAACCATAGACTATCCGCAGCTGAGCAACATGGACTTAAGTGAGATGGCCAGAGGTCTGGGTAGACCTCATGGCATACTCACTTATTCAGAAGGAGGGAACGGTTGTGATGGTGGGATATGGGGGGAGGTGTATCATGTTGTGTAGATTTGTATTTTAAGCTTGGCTCACTGTCCTTTATTTGTTCTGCTTGTGTGTACATTGTATTGTCTGTAGGTAATCACCCCCCAGTGTTCCTGTTCCTAAGTTTGGGGGAAGGGGCTTGGGATCCACCCAACCTCTTTGCTTACCTTGAGATTGAAGCTGTCTGTTTGAGAACTTTAAAAGAGAAGGATTGATCCTCTGGGAGAAACTGGCTTCTCAGAGAGACCTAGACATTTATCGCTTACCGGACTATATTTGTGTTATTTTACCCTCTGTTTTGTGGATTATATTATGGACCGTTTGATTTGCTTGGAATAAATGCTTATTGGATTTCTCACTCATCTCTCGCTCTGTTGATTGTGTCATATGGTAGAAGGACCCCCACCACAAAAAATATAGAGAAAAGTAACCCCACAAACACACACATATTTTGGCATAAACCTGTTCACAATAGTAAGGTCTATGAAAATAGAATATGATTCAACCCAGTCTGTATAAATTGGTAAAAAAAAATAAATAAATAAAATGCCAGAATTGCAGCTTTTTGGTTGCCACATCTCAACAAAAAATGCATTAAGAAAGTGTCAAATTGTCATATCAACTCCAAAATATCACTAAAAACATCACTAATGTCATGATGTTACTTTGGGTTAGTGAGAGACAGAGGGCACCTATGCTGTCCCTTACGCTAGGGGAACCTGGGCTATCCCTCACCTTTGGATTACTCTTAATGGTGGAGATGTTGGAGTCTCGTGGCTTTCTATACTCCTGAGAAATACTACTCCAATAACCCCGAGGGAGGCACAAGGCAGGAGTGAGATGATAAACAGATCAGAACAGACAAGGTAAAAGCAAAACTCTGACACACTTCTCACACAATAATAGACAAACAGAGATTCAGGAGAAAAACAAGATCAAGAGGGCAGCAACAAAAAGGTAATAAGGGTAAACTCCAAGAACACATACAGCATCAGGTGTCACATCAAATAATCTGGATCACCACACTTCCCCAGACCAAGTAAGATAAGCTATAGCTAGCATAGGTGGAAGGATCCAACCAGCATATATAGAAGGGGAGCAGATGTAATTGACTCCCCCACAACATAAGATCAAAGATGACTCATTCTAGCCTGCCTATGAACTACCAATCTGTTCGTCAACACCAGAGTCATACTGCGCCGATTACAAACCTCAAAGTAGGTATCAGGCGAAGTGTCAGATTCAGTAACAGATTGCGACCCCACCATGACAGTCAGCGAAGTTTGTGAAAAACTCTGTGTGATAAGTAAAATTATAAGTCCTTGCACATCTCCATTGACCATAAAATAAAAATGTTACAGCTTGTGGTTTAGTATCATCACAATCTGACTACCCCTTAGAATAATTGGCAGGTAATTTTTACTGCTGAATAAATGGCGGAAAAGAATTGTGTAATTGCATTCTTTTTTTTTTTGGGGGGGGGGGGTGTTTCAATTTCACTTTACATGGAATTTTCTTCCCAATTTCCAAAAAACCATATGGTAAAGTGAATGGTGTCATTCAAACGCTACTGATGCCACAAACAACAAGCCTTGACTTTGTTAGTGGGAAAGCGAAAAAAGTTACGATTCTCGGAAAAAGGGGAACGAAAAATTAAAGCACAAGAACAAAAAACTGCTGGGTCCTCAAGTGGTTAAAGAGAACCTGTCACCATGAAAATGCAGCTCAACCTGCAAGGGTCATGTTGTAAAGACGGCGGGGACTCTCCTTTTCAACTAGCCTTCTATCACAAAGGGCTAGTAAGACGTAGTACAGTGTATTCCCCTCTAGGTGGCAGCAGAGTAGTGAAGGAGAGACAAAGTCACACTGTAACAGAAAGACAGCTGAGGTACAGCAGAGTAACTTCAGCAGGCAGTTAACAGGCGAACCACCAGGGGGCAATAGAGTAGTCAAACAGTCAGGGTCTAGCCAGAAAAGTCAAGTCACTGCAAAGGAAGGATCAATATAAAGTCAGAAAACAGAACTGAGTCGGAAGCCGGGAGATCAGGTATGCAGAGGGGAATACAAACAACAGACAGGAGCGGGAAGTCAGGGACCGGGACGTCAGGGACCGGGACAGGCAGACGAATGTCAGGTCAGGACACAGTAGCAGGGAGACAGGACAGATCAGGAACACTCACCAGAGCCAGTATACACGCTGTAAGGCAGAAATATCACTGGCACTGAGCCATAGGTAGAGAGGCAAGATATAGCATCCCGGGATCCAGAACGAGGCAAGGGACGTTAACCCCTGACATAACCAGGGCAGAGCTGGGTGTAACCATAGCAAGGAAAAACCGGCCTGGATCATGACACCTTCCATGCAACCTTCAAAGTATGTTTTTTTTCTGAAATGCTGCAGTGTTTTAGAGTCAAAGATAGCTGGCTGAGATCATACCGACAGTGCCCGATACACGCTGCCAGTGGATCGTCTTCTCCAAATAAAATGCAATTCCTCAAGTTTACCTTGAGGAATTCACCTTTCAGTTTATTTCGCACCTACCAAGTCATTTTGGACAGTCTTGAAGCTTGGAAGATTTTAGAACCACTGTACTCCCGCCAGGTTCCTAACATTAAAGAGCTAACTTATTAATGCACCGTATGAAATATGTTCTGCCAAAGTGAAGACACCGATGAAGACATCTTGGAAAGAAGTGCGATTCCAAATTATAATTTGTAATTTTAGAAAAGATAACATTTTCTTCGAATGACAAATGTTGGTTAAGCTGCAACAGTATTCCTTTTTATCAATGAAAGGTTTTTAATGACATTTTTATACATAGAGATGTAGAAGAACGTGGTCACAGAAGACCTGGAACTTATGGGCAGTCGTTGATGGTTGCCCAGCATTTGAGTTGGAGAGGGTAATCATGGATGTCAGCGCAAAATTTGATTTGTGGTGGGAGACAGATGCCAACAGACAATGGCCAGTATCCTCGCTCCTTGGTCTTCCTCCGATCCTCCCGCCACCGCTGCTCGGGGTCTTGTGAGACCAGCAATGACCAGAGCAGAAAGGAAACTTGCATGGTGGTGAGTAAGAATGAAGATTTGCCGTCTAGGGTCTAAATTTTTTTTTTTTCAAATTTTGCTTTGATCTCAGATCTGGGTCTAGTCCAGGGTAGGAAAGATGGTGGGCAAACTAACCGGATGACATAACGTGGTGAGCCAGGGTGACGATGCTGATTGACGACCAGCATAGGGCATCCCCTTGGAAAAAAGTTGAGTGTTCAGAGTTTTAGAAGCCTTCACCATTACTGAGCAGGATAGAAAAGTAGACCTTTAATAGGCACAAAAGCAAAAAGTGACAACTAAACATTTAGGCCTCGATTCATCCAAGGAAGGCAATTTTCACACTGATCTTGGTGAGGAAACATGCCGGGGTCTGATGCTCTTTATTCTCGGCTGACCATTGGGAGGATAGCAAAGTGGACCTTTTATAGGCACAAAAGCAATTAGCAAAAAGTACCAAAGAAACATTTAGGCCCAGATTCATCCAAGAAAGGCGATTTTAACACAGGTCTTGGTGAGGGAACATACTGAAGTCTGAAGCTCTTTATTCTTGGGCTGACCATTAGGAGGATAGCAAAGTGGATCTTTATAGACAAAAGAAGCAAATAGCAAAAATTACCAAACAAACATTAAAGCGGGTTTTACATGCTGCAACATCGCTAGCCGATGCTAGCGATGCCGAGCGTGATAGCCCCCACCGCACATGCGATATGTAGTGCAAGCTGCCGTAGCGAACATTATCGCTACGGCAGCTTCACATGCACTTACCTGGTTGGCGACGTTGCTGTGACTGCCGAAGAATCCCTCCTTCAAGGGGGAGGTGCATTCGACGTCACCGCGACGTCACTAAGCGGCCGGCTAATAGCAGCCGGTGGACGCCAGGCGCAGGTAAGGAGATGTTTGTCGCTCCTGCGGCTTCACACACAGCGATGTGTGGAGCCGCAGGAGCGACAAACAACATCGTACCTGCGGACGCACCGACATTATGAAAATGAACGACGTGACACAGATCACCGATTTTGGACTGTTTCACGCTCGTTCATCTTCTCTCCTAAGGCTTTACACGTTGCGACGTCGTTACCGGTGCCGGATGTGCGTCACTTTCGATTTGATCCCGACGATATCGCAGTAGCGATGTTGCAACGTGCAAAGTACCCCTTAGGCCCCGATTCATCCAAGAAAGGCGATTTTCACACTGGTCTTGGTGAGGGAACATGCTGGAGTCTGAAGCGCTAAATTCTTCAAGACTAGCATGTCTCTTACTAAATCGGGAGTATTAGAGAAGTGTCTTGTGCTCCTTGCCACAAATCCTACTCAAGTCTGGGACTGGAGTAAGATTTATAGCATCATGTCATTATGAATTATGGGAATTGACGCCCAGTTCTCCCCAGTTTGTCAAAGCTGGGCTAAAATGACATGGAAACTCCAAAGTGGCAATATTTTGTGACAACAGAACAGAATTATGGTTGAAAGCAATAACCAAAATCAGAGGGCACGGTACAGGATCAAAAAATCGCAGGCTGTGTTTCTGCAGCCACAAAAAGCTGCAGGTTGCCTAAGTACATGTGACGTCTTCTTAATGGGAAAACAGTTTGGAACAATCCCTGCTTTTTAGGGTGGGGTGCTGCAATTTTATTAGGATCACAAATTTTATTGGAGTGTGGTGTTATAAAAGTCAAATTTGGGATTTCAATGTTTTTGTTTTCTTTACAGATTACAGTATGGATTAAAAAAAAAACTAAAAAACATCATATTTTGATAGATCTGACCTTTAGAAACGTGCCAATACCAGATTTGCTTTTTGTTTCATTTCTTTACCTTTGGGTACCATAACGTCGCCTTTTCTGGACTGCAACACTTAACCCTTCACGACCTTGCATTTTTTTCTTTTTTTTTGCATTTTTGTTTTTTCCTCCCCTGCTTCCAAGAGCCATAACGTTTTATTTTTTTATACCCATAGCCATATGAGAGCTTGATATTTTGTGGGACGAGTTGTACTTTTGAATGACACCATTAATTTTATCATGCCAAGCGGGAAAAAAAATTCCATGTGCGTTGAAATTGCAAAAAAATGCAATTCCACAATTGTTTTTTGTTTTTTTTTCGTTTTTTTAGTTACCATGTTTACAATATGGTAAAACAGGCTAGAGAATATGATTCTCCAGGTCAGTACGAGTACACATACCAAATACGTAATTGTTTTTTTTTTACATAGTAAAAACTTTTGGGAAATTTGAAATACATTTATTTTTACTTTGCGTTCCATTTTTCGTGACTCGTAACGTTTTAATTTTTAAGGATGTGTGTCACGCTAGGTACGGGGAAGTACCAAGCGAGCGGCGAAAGGGAAGGGAAACCCTGTGTCTAGGAGAGGGGGAGATGGTGACCCCCTGACCAAACTTACCACTGGGGTCCCTTACCACCCTAGATAGGTTACGCACCTACCTGAGTTGGATACTTGACCCTAGGTATCCCTAGTGCTGGACACTAAATAGGGAACGGATGGGATGAGCTCTGAGTCATACCCACTATACACTAAAGGAAGACACAAGGAGGTCACACGGAGAAAAATCATGAACTACTTATCTACAGATGACTCAGGCAGGAGTTCAGCAACGATACTACAGATGATAGCAAGCCACCTGCTTGCAACCAGAGCTGAACGAACTGAATATCATCACCAGCACCAGGCAAGGGAATATGGGAGCATTTAAGCACCAAAATAATACTGATAATCAGCAGCTAAGTGGAAGTCGAGCTCCTGCTGGGTCCAAAAGGAGGAGAGATAAAATCCAGCAGGAAAGCTACCTATACCAATGAATACTGCAGCAGGAACAATAGAAAGTCAGGGAGCATTCTGGCCCGCAAAACGCTGTGACCTTCTATAGCCAGAAACCACATGACTGTCTGTCACCTGTGACAATAGGGGGCTGTGTAAGGGCTTATTTTTAGTGATACCATTTTCTGGTATATACAATGTTTTGATTGCCTCTAATGCAATTTATTGCAATTGTTGTTGTGATCAAAAAACCTTAAGTCTGGCATTTAGTTTTATTTTTTCTCATTACGTTGTTTACCAATTCGATTAACTTAAGGGGGCTTTACACGCTACGACATCGCTAATGCGAACTCGTTGGGGTCACGGAATTTGTGACGCACATCCGGCCGCATTAGCGATGCCGTTGCGTGTGACACCGATGAGCGATTTTGCATCGTTGCAAAAACGTGCAAAATCGCTAATCGGCGACACGGGGGTCCATTCTCAAAAATCATTACTGCAGCAGTAACTAGGTTGTTCCTCGTTCCTGCAGCAGCACACATCGCTCCGTGTGATGCCGCAGGAACGAGGAAGCTCCCCTTACCTGCCTCCCGGCCGCTATGAGGAAGGAAGGAGGTGGGCGGGATGTTACGTGTGACGGGTCTGGGCGATGTTATGCGGCACAGGCAGTGATATGCCCGTGTCGCGCAACAGATGGGGGCGGGTACCCACACTAGCGATATCGGGACCGACATCGCAGTGTGTAAAGCGGCCTTTAGTCTATATTTTAATAGATTGAACTTTTACAAAAGCAGCAAAACCAAACTTGTGCCTTTTAAAAAAAATGTTATGGTTTTATTTTTAATGAGGCAAAAGAGGGAAGATTTGAACTTTTTTTTTTCAGAGTTTTAAAACCTTTTTTTCCCACTTTTTATTTTATTTACTAGTTCCCATAATTGGGCTGAAGCTGTGATCGTCCCATCAGTTGTGCTGTACAGTGCATGGCGTCAGCATAAGCACCAGCACCGCTCTGTACAGCAGAAATCATGATCTCCTATGGATGTTGCTTGCAGCCGGAGTTCACAGGAACAGCATCCTGACAGACACAGGGATCATCAGCTGATCCCCGGCTGTCATGACAACCCATCGGCCCCCTGCGATTATGCCACGGGGCAGCCGACGTTCACAGGAAGAGCGTCATGACAGAGACGGTGTTCATCACCTGACCAACGGCTCTCATGACAACCCATTGGCACCCCATGATCATGTCATGGGTGTTTCATTGGGAGTGGGGAATGATGTGCTCCCCCAGGGGCGTGTTACAGATTGACAGTGGGACTTATCTGCTTAACAGCCGTGGGCAGATCCCCAATCAACCCTCGACTGTTAGAGGCAGTTGATGGCTGAATAAATCAGCTGTCACGTAGAGGAAAAGATGTGGGCTCAGTGTGCCAGACAGCATCAAAGGCAGGGACACTACCTTTGACGTAAATGTAGCGCCCCTGAAGCCATCAGGGAGTGCAAGGTACTGCATCCCCACCAGGATGCAGGGCCTACCCCCCTAGGCACCCTGATGACCAGTGTCGGTAACAACCAAACATTCTAGAGAATCCATGTTTTCCCCAAATTCACCATAGACTGGTACCAGGCTAGGGCTGGACCAATGGATGGCCCTTTAGAGGTTGAGCCAATCCAGTCCACTAGACCACCAGGTGGGAGGGGCAGACAGTGGATAGAGAGACAGTGAGTCGGTGACAGAGAGAGAGGAAGGACTGCGAGGAGTGTAACAGTGACCTGAGGACCCAGGCGTGTGGTTGCCGGTGGAGTACGTTGGAGTACTCCCAGAGCCACGCACCAACGGGGTACAGAATCCTAGGTCAGGCAAATGCTCCAAGCAGACCTGATAAAATCTGCACAGTGAGGGGACCATCAAAGACCTCCCTGACCTTGAAGTTCGAGACACAGTAGCAACGGGAGAACCGGGGACCAGGACCAGACTCCGACCCCATAGGGTTCATGCTACCGTCATATGGACTACCGTTAAGAGACTACCAGGAAAGGACCCCCAGCCACTCCAAGCCACCAACCAAAGACAGGTGCAGGTGAAAGAAGCCACTGGCTCACTAAATCAGCACTGGGACTAAGGGGACCAGCGGTTGAGACCAGCCGGCCTCGGTTGACCAGTTTCCAGCTTAGTGAGAGTAAAGGAACCAGTTACACTGCAACCCCTTGTGTGGCCTACCTTTTTTCAACAGCCATCTACATCACCTATCCTCTGGGGCCTTCCCTGCTTGCGGAGGGCCTAACATCCAGGCTGCCACTAACACCAGCCCCAGTAGTGAGAACTGTGCAGCGGCGGCTCCATCCACATAGCCGCAACCCGCAAGTGGCGTCACGTGATAAACTTTATTTTATTATCCCCTGTAAATATAACCCCATTTAAAAAAAGCACTCAGGGCACAGAACCGGGCAACGGCCACCAAAGTGACATTTCCTCAGTTATACACCGCCCGGGACCGAGTACCCCATAACCCTGGATGACACATAAATGTACGGCAAAAGTTATAAAAGAGTGAAAGGTGATCTGTCACCAAATTTGAGCTATCTAACCTATTAATATAGGCATACAGATTATAGTGCCTCATCAGAAGCCTGGTTGTGGATCAATCATATGTTATAACTTTATATAAATGAGCTCTTCCAGGCTATGGGCAGGAGGTTGCCTGGAAGATAACTCTGGATCCGCACTTCACTATCATATACAGTATATTGTCTCCCATCATGACTGCGCATTACATCTTCTGCCGTTCCTCTTCAGTGTTCCGCCCTACTATCGGGCACAGGCTTCACGTTGCTTCTGTCACTAGTACTTCTGTAATGGGAGGTTTCTGTATGCCGGAGAACACTGGGAGCGCAAGTACCAGTGACTCGCCGCCATCTACAAGGAAGCAACGTGAAGCCTGTTCCTAAGTTAAGCTCTTGAACAGGACTTGATCAGGAATGTGGTTTTTTTTCTGAATGTAAATATCATGTTTCCAAAAATTGATGAAAATCATAAATGACTGTGAGGAACTGAAACAAGAAGTAAGAATTTTAGAGGGTTTTATCAACTGTATACAGCAATGGCATATCTACAGGATATGCACAGCATGTCAGAGCGGTAAGGATGCCACCTCTTGGACACGTCTATCGGAAGGCCATCTAACTTAGAAAAAAAGGGTCAGGGAAATACCTCTATAATGTCTGTGGTCAGTACTGGTCAGCCGTGAGGGAATGACCTGGAAGGAAATATGAACTTGCTGTATTGCTGTATCCTTGGGGTAAAACAGCCATCAGTTATCAGACTTTATTCCCTTTCTTGTTATAATTCATGCAGACATTGTGTTAAGTCTTCTTTTGCTTAAACTCTTTGCTAAGAAAACAAAAAAAATCATACAGTACCCAAAATGTCAAACTCCATTTACAGTTCAAAGACATAACCTCTCGGAGAGCGGCAGGTTCTGCCCGTGACTGTATTGTTTAGGCGAGCTCGCTGCACAGTCTGTGTTTGATCAGGTTAGGAGTATTGGAAAGGCTCGTACATTCTGAAGTGCCTCAATAGTTTCTTCATTCCTCAAACAAGAGTGATATAGACGCAGCGGAATACGTTTCTCATTAGCCTGACATTTTTCTTATGTCGATGATTATAAACATATGGCCGACTACCTACAGTAGCTTCATGTGTAAACAGAGGAGATGGACAGTCATAACAGACAAGCCAAAAATGTACAACACCAAGTGAGAAGTAACAGTATCTCAACAAATCCCGAGCGCCAAGACAAAAAAAATAAAATAAAAACATCTACAAAGAGATTCTAGATGCTTAGGATGTTTCGAGCTATGGTGACAATTAGACCAGTATGTCTTTTTCATCCATCTTGTTATGGTCCTTTCTTCGCATCTTTTTTCATCTTTTCCAAGCAATGTATTTCTTTACGAAGAGTTTGACCTACTTGTGATGTGTTCAAGACGAGGCTACACTAGGCATTTAATCTAGTGGAAGATATGTCTTGATTTGGTCAATAAAGCACCCAACATGGGCTGGGTCTTCTTGTGATATGTACAAATTGATAAAGGTTTTGGTTGTTCTTGGCCCATTTTGTCATCTTTTCCAAGCAAAGTATTTCTTTACAAAGAGTTTGACCTACTTGTGATGTGTTCAAGACCAGGCTACACTAGACATCTAATCTAGTGGAAGATTTGTCTTGATTTGGTCAAAAAAACACCCGACATGGGCTGGGTCTTCTTGTGATATGTACAAATTGATAAAGGTTTTGGTTGTTCTTGGCTCATTTTATCATCTTTTCCAAGCAAAGTATTTCTTTACGAAGAGTTTGACCTACTTGTGATGTGTTCAAGACCAGGCTACACTAGACATCTAATCTAGTGGAAGATTTGTCTTGATTTGGTCAAAAAAACACCCGACATGGGCTGGGTCTTCTTGTGATATGTACAAATTGATAAAGGTTTTGGTTGTTCTTGGCTCATTTTATCATCTTTTCCAAGCAAAGTATTTCATTACGAAGAGTTTGACCTACTTGTGATGTGTTCAAGACAAAGCTACACTAGTCATCTCATCTAGAATCATAGAATGTTAGAGTTGGAATGGACCTCCTGGGTCATCTAGTCCAACCCCCTGCTCAAAGCAGGATTCACTAAATCATCCCAGACAGATGTCCATCCAACCTCTTTTTAAAGCCTTCCATTGAAGGAGAACTCCCCACCTCTCGTGGCAGCCTGTTCTACTCGTTGATCACCCTCAACGTCAAAAAGCTTTTTCTAATATCTAATCTGTGTCTTCTCCACATCAGTTTCATCCCGTTGCTTCTAGTCTTCCCTTGTGAAAATGAGAATAAAACTGATCCCTCTACATTGTGACAGCCTTTAAGATATTTGTAGACAGCTATTAGGTCTCCTCTCAGTCTTCTAATGGAAGATATACCTTGATTTATTCAATAAACCAACCGACATAGGCTGGGTCGTCTCATGATACGTACAAATTGATAAAGGTTTTGGTTTTTCTTGGCATAGTTTATCAACTTTTTCAAGCAAAGTATTTCTTTACGAAGAGCTTGACCTTCTTGTGATGTGTTCAACACGAAGCTACACTAGTCATTTTATCTAGTGGAAGATTTGTCTTGAATTGGTCAATATACCACACAAAATGCATTGGGTCTTCTTGTGATATGTACAAATATACATTTGGCTAGTTATTAGTTTTTAAGACTTGGATTTAATATGTCAAGGTTCTACTCCAGGTTTTCTTGTGGTTTCTGAAAAGTCTTTACCACCAAAAATGTTTGGAGGTTTGGATTATTTTCCTGAGCCATCAATCATTGTTTGGATCTACTTCAGATGTAACATTCTTCTAGATTTGCTGTATAACAGAACCATATTATGGTCATAGGTCACATTATGATAGAAAGTTTAGCATTACGTGTATAGAGAATGATAGAAGTGTTTTTTATCATGTCCATTGGTTGGTTCATGGTAGGAGGATTAATGTTCTAGCTATATTATGGTCATCCCATTGGTTTTGTCCTGTTTGTATATGGAGTACTACAAAGTATTATACAGCCATAATATATTTTGGACTGGGCATTGATTTCAGGCAACTCTAAAGGGTGCTTTACATGCATGATAGCACCCGCCCCATTGTTCGTGCGACAATTATTAATCACTGCCGTAGCGAATATTATCACTACGGCAGCGTCACAAGCACATACCTTTTCAGCGATGTCGCTCTGACCGCCGAACAATCCCTCCTTCAAGGAGGAGGTGCGTTTGGCGTCATAGCGATGTCACTGCGGCGTCACTAAGTGGCCGCCCAATAGCAGAGGAGGGGCAGAGATGTGGGGCCGGAACATGCCGCCCACCTCCTTCATTCCTCCTTTCCGGTGGATGCAGGTAAGGAGCTGTTCGTCGTTCCTGCGGTGTCATACATAGCGATGTGTGATGCCGCAGGAACGACGAACAACCAGCGGCATGCACCACCAACGATATTATGAAAAGGAGCGACGTGTCAACGATCAACGATTTTTGACGCTTTTGCGATCGTTGATCGACGCTCCTTGGTGTCACATGCTGCGATGTTGCTAACGACGCTGGATGTGCGTCACTAACAATGTGACCCCGACGATATATCGTTAGCGATGTCGCAGCATGTAAAGCACCCTTAAGATCTTCTCTGCTTAGTCGATCCCATGGAGCTATTCGGTAGATGTTTCACCTCTTGATAGAAATATGGCCTTTGCTGCATTCATGGAGTAGTTATTGACTAATGGAGCAAGTAATAAAAATGCCTTAAAGCATTCTCTCTCTCTCATTACTCTGGAATTTGGCAAACATAAATAATTTTGGTTCCTAATTGACCTAAAACAGGAAAGTTATTCTGATTTCATGTCAGATAGTGAGAAAAACATGCAGATGTGTCTTTTTAGTTAGAGTATGTAAACTTCTGGTTTCCTCTGTATTTAGTGTATTGTAAGTGTATTAATACATTTACCTACCACCACGTTTCTCAGTGATGTCCACTGCTTGCTAGTCTGAGCATATAGTGATCTGGATCGCAGTGACGTCGCTCTAAAGAGCTGAACGGTGCTGGATCCTGGAGCAAGCGGTTGTAGGTGAGTATATTAACACATTCACACTACACTACATACACACACATTTAAAGGGAATCTGTCAGCAGGCTTTTGCTATGTAATCTTAAAACAGCATGCTGCAGAGGATAAGACAGATTTCAGCAATGCGTCTCTTTTCACACTGCAATTGTTAATCTGTAATGTTTGTGTTACACCCTTACTGGCTTCCCCGCTTTGTCCTGCTCCCCTCCTCCGGCGGAGCAGCCGGCAATCTCACCTGCCCGGTCAATTTGTGGTAGCAGTTGTGTTTCCGACCCTTGCCGCTGGCTCCGAGGGTATACTAGGGTTTATTTTCAAGGCAACAAGGCTTTTATTTACTTACTGTATGGTATTTATTCATCATTTTTATTCTAGGTTACACTTGTTTATTAATGGTGGCAGTGTGAATGTGCACCTACACATTGCACATATTCTAACAGGTATGTTGAGTTGACCCTCGATTTGGGTTTTGCTTTTTATCTGGTATATGGAAAAATATACCTCTCTTTTGACCCTTAGCAATTTTAGAAGAGGTTTAGTCTGTTTTGACTATAGAGCTATTCACTTGGACTACAGCCATGTCATTAAGGCTAAGGACACATGTGCATTTAGCATCCAATGCGTTATCCTAACGACCCCGGTTCCCGCTCTGCTGTGAGTGTAAATCGAGTGTCATGCCACTGTGTTGCGATGCTACGATAAGAGCACAGCTGCGGAGGAGAGGGAGGGATTAATCTTCCCATCTCCTCCATTGTCAGTTGATGCGTATATCGCACTGCACTCTGGTATCATGCGAGTGCAGTACAAGGTTTCTCTCGCACCCATAAACTTGTATGGGTGTGAGTGAAAACAAATCATCCGATTCCACCCGCAGCATGCTGCGATTCTTTTCTTGGTCTGAATAGTGCTGAGAAAAAAAATCACACATGGGAGCTACCCCATAGAGTAACATGGGTTCTGGTAGAAAGCGATTTTTATCGCATTCCACTCGCTCTGCTATAGTCGCCGTGTGTCCTAAGCCCTAATGCCCTATATCTCTATTTATTAAGATATATTAGTATCTCATAATTCGTACGACATTCCCACTCGACAAAAAAAAGAAAGGTAATGAAATAGAGGCGGGCCGCTGGCCAGGTTTGGAGCAGGACAGGGAAGTTTGCGGATGCCACTGCTCATGATTAAACACTCTGACAGCTTCCTTGCAAATTAATAAAACGCTCTAACAGTTTCTGTGCAGATTAACAGTCTTTCCTTTCTCCTTTTAAAAGAAGGCTCAGTTTTCCTGTAAACTAACAGAACAGACCAACAAATCAGCTGGACAGTAAATTAACAGCCTCGCACCAATAAATCAGCAAAACTGTTCCAGAAAACAGTCCCCGCATGCACCTTAAAGGCCGAGAGCGGCTGATTTAGTGAGAGCACGTGACACAAGGAAAAGAAGCTCTGGAACGGGAGACACCGACACCGAGGGTATATAAAAGTACCGGGGACTCGGACGTTACCAATTTATTTATATATGTTTTGTATGCTGTAGATTAAAAATTACAAAAATACATTTGATTTTATCTAAGTGGACCCATGGGCTCTACTAGAAAAAAGTTTTATGCGGGCTTTACACAGACTATCGTGCGATGCATCGTCGAGATCACAGTTTTCGTGACGCACATCCGGCATCGTTCACGATGTCGTCTCGTGTGACACCTCCTAGCAATTCAGTATCGCTTACAAATTGTGAGTCATGTACTCGTCGCTAGGTTTCATAAAATTGTTTATTTAACATGGCGCCGGTTGTTCGTCGTACCCGGGGCAGCACACATCGCTCCGTGTGACACCCTGGGAACGATGAACACTGCTTACCTGCGTCCCGCGGCTCCCGCCGGCAATGCAGAAGGAAGGAGGTTGGCGGGATGTTTACGTCCCGCTTATCTCCGCCCCTCCGCTTCTATTGGCCGGCGGCTGTGTGACGTCGCTGTGACGCCGAACGTCCCTCCCCCTTCAGGAAGAGGATGTTCGCCGCCCACAGCGACGTCGCACAGCAGGTAAGTACGTGTGCCGGCACATTAACGATTTTGTGCGACACGGGCAGTGATTTGCCCGTGACACACAAATGAAGGGGGGTGGGTACTATCGCTCGTGCTATCGCACGATAGATAGTACCGTGTAAAGCCCGTATTAGCCATGAGGCAGAAACCATTTCTTGTACTGTGACTCTGATTCATTGTTATGTTTATTACTTCAACTCACTACAAATCCCTCTCCAATTTTTATTATTTATCTTTGGAGACTTCAACCTATGATCGTTTGATGGCATATACTACAATATAGTGGAACTTTGGTTTAGGAGAACAATCCGTTCTGGTAGTGTGCTTGTAAACCAAGTTACTCGTCTAGCAAAGCAAGATTTCCCATAGGAAATAATGCAAGCTCAGACAATTAGTTCCACAACTTGTTCAATGTCCCATCCTGGTCCCCTATTGTGCCATTCCACACACGCAAAAACACGCACACATATTATGCTCCCCTTACCTTCCGTTCCGCCTCATGGTTATTGTAGTTTGCCAGTACAGAATGTGTATCGGGTAACCATCGAGACGATGGAGGAACTTCCGCTGCCAGCACGCTGACGTCAAAAGCAGAAGACGCTTGCCTCTGATTGGTCAGTGCGCTGCCTTTGAGAAGCGTCTGACAGCGGAAGTTCCTCAATCGTCGTGATGGTTACCCGATACACATCCTGGACCGGCAAACTACAAGAACCAGGAGGCCGGCGATGGAACGGAAGCTAAGGTGAGCATAATATGTGTGTGTGTGTGTGTGTGTTTGTGCGGACTGCAAGAGCAGGTCAGTGCGCGGTTAAAGTACGGAACCAGAAGTGTGTGCGTTGAGTATTTGCTCGTACAGCAAAGCTTGCTCGTAAACTGAGTTACAAATTTACAGCAAGCTTTGCTCATATAGCGAAATGCTCGCAAACCGGGTTACTTGTAAACTGTGGTTCCACTGTTCTATGAACCAATCTGCATAGGGGTACTGTCATGGCAGGCACAAGGGAATTTAGAAGGCCATGGCAACCCATCTGTTCCAGTGTGCGTGTGGAATGGAGCGCCTCTTAATGTGTCTACTTTAAATACTGCTGTCAGAGATAACCGTCATCTGCCATTATTAATGCAGGCTCAGCTACTGAGCCTGCAGTAAAAGCCAAAGATTGGACAAATTTGTGTAATGTAATTTTTTTGAGCAATTTGTACAAATCGATGTGCAAATTGTTACGAGTTCTTTGGGACATGTGAATTTCTTAAAATTCAATACAAATCCTCTTTGCATTTAATTGATTCACTAATGTCTAGTCATTTCCTTACTCTTCTCTGGTCATGTCATAAAACGGAATATCAAGACGACTCAAGTACCAATATCTCACCCATGGGAGTGAACAGAAAGAAGACTGGACAGTATGGCTGCTACTACTTACCATATGGGATTTTCTTCTAGACACTTTGCTACCCTTGTATATTCATCTGTCCATAGGATCATAAAAAGCACAGCCGGGCACTACAGGTTGCTTAGATTTCAATTTGGCTTCCAGTTTAAAGATAAGAAGAAGCCTTGAAAAACAAACACAACGTGATATCCCAGTGCTTGTTGTGGCTCTCAGAGCCTTTGAACTGCTGGGAAAGCAGGACTTCCTCTTCCCAACTTTCAGACCCAAATACAGCTTGTCCTAATCAGATCATTGACATCCAGCTCCTCTCGCCCCGCTTTGTGGACGTTCCTGTAAAAAGTATACACAAGGCCTAATGTCCCAGACAGATGCAGCTTGTGTTCCCACACATCAGACAGGAACACGGAGATCTAGCATATTTCAAGTAGACTCCCAGAACGGAGGTCCAGTATGGACGACCAACAATACACTACTGACAGATTGCAACCACTACAAACAGTCTCAATGAATGAATACAATCCAACTGGCACTCATGGTGTTCGCGCATGAGGTGGCAACTCACCAAACACTCAACACATAGGACTGACACTCAAGTTGAAGTTTCTTTTTCTGTCCTTCATTCACATCTGACAGTATGGCTCTATGCCTGGTTTATAACATGGTAGTGTGTCCTGTAACAGGACCAAGGGGAAAGTGTGAGTACATGTTCTCTTGGTTCCTGTCCTATTTTAGTCAAGGGATCTGTGTATTTTCCCTGCTCCATTGAGTCACTGCAGCTGTTTGGAATGAATGTGGAATAACCTGCAATTCTCAGGAATGGTATGAAAGGGGAAAGATTCCACAAGCTGCTGACTCTCTGGGCACCTGTTGTGACTAACCAATTGGTGGGAGCTGTAGTGACCCTAGGTACGGGGAAGTACCAAGCGAACGGAAAAAGGGAAAGGCAGGAAAACCCTGTGTCTAGGGAAAGGGAAGATGGTGACCCCTGACCAAACCTACTGCTGATCCCTCACCACCTTAGATAGGTTCAACACCTATGCGCCGAGGTGGATACCTGACCCCAGGTATTCCTAGTGCTGGGCCCTAAATAGGGAACGGATGGGATGAGCTCTTCGTCAACACCACTAAACACTATCAACGACACAAGGAGGACACAAAGGGAGAAAATGCATGAACCACTTATCTATAGATGATACAGGTAGAAGTTCAGCAAAGTTTTCAGAACCAATACCAAAGAGGAGTACAATCAAGGCTTAATTGAATTGAAAATATCATCAGCACCAGTCCAAAGAAAAAAGTGGTATTTAAGCAGCAAGATAATACGGATGATCAGAAGCTGGGTGGAAGTTGAGCTCCTGCTGGGTGCAAAAGGGGAGAGATGAATCCAGCAGGAAAGCTACCTATACCAATGAATACTGACAGCAGGAACAATAGAAAGTCAGGGAGCATTTTGTGCAGCCAAACGCTGTGACCTTCTATAGCCAGAAACCACATGTCTGTCTGTCGCTGGGACAGCTGTGCACTAAGCCTAGTTATTGTAAGGATTTACAAGCATAATTAGTGGCAAGCAGCCTAGGATTTTATTTTATATCATTTTTTCTTTTGCTGATGTATATATGAAGCCAAACAATTGGATCTAGAGAGTTACATACAATTTGAGTGGCGTGAACTCTGTCTATGAATGGGTGATGTGCCCATCTGACCCAGGAGATGGTGATTCCTTGAGCTAATCCACCAGCTTGTGTGTTTTCCATGCGCCATTAAGCCACTACTGGTGTTTGAGATCAACCTGGCTATTCACCTGCAATGCTCAGATATGGTATAAAAGGGTAAAGAGTCCAAAAGCTGGTGGGTCTCTGTGTTCCTGAGAAATGGCTGTGACTAAGCAATTATTTGGTTGGAAGCTGTGCATCGGGCCAAACTGAGTCAAGATTTACATGTATAGTTAGTGGCCAGCTGGACTAGGATTTTCATATTGCATCACTTGTGGTTTTCTTTTGCTGATATGTATTGAGTTTTATATGTATGTATGTATGTATGTATGTATATAATATATATATATATATATATATATATATATATATATAAATCTTTTCAGTAGTTCTGCGTCTCACAAATGTTCTTCTGTGTGATCCAAACGCCTCAAACTTCGATTTTTTTCTGTCCATAAAACACTTTTTTCCCCACTCTTCCTCTGTCCAATGTCTGTGTTCTTTTCCCCATATTAATCTTTTCCTTTTATTAGCCAGTATGGCTTTTTCTTTGCCACTCTGCCCTGAAGGCCAGCATCCCGGAGTCGCCTCTTCACTGTAGACATTGACACTGGCGTTTTGCGGGTACTATTTAATGAAGCTGCCAGTTGAGGACCTGTGAAGCATTGATTTCTAAATCTAGAGCCTCTAATGTACTTGTCTTGTTGCTCAGTTGTGCAGCGCGGCCTCCCACTTCTCTTTCTACTCTGGTTACAGCCTGTTTGTGCTCTCCTCTGAGGGGAGTAGTACACACCATTGTAGGAAATCTTCAGTTTCTTGGCAATTTCTCGCATGGAATATCCTTCATTTCTAAGAACAAGAATAGACTGTTGAGTTTCACATGAAAGTTCTTTTTTTCTGGCCATTATGAGAGTTTAATGGAACCAACAAATGTAATGTTCCAGATTCTCAACTAGCTCAAAGGAAGGTCAGTTTTATAGCTTCTCTAATCGGCAAAACTGTTTTAAGCTGTGCTAACACAAGGGTTTTCAAGGGATTTCTAAACATCCATTAGCCTTCTAACACAGTTAGCAAACACAATGTACCATTAAAACACTGGAGTGGTGGTTGTTGGAAATGGGCCTCTATACACCTATGTAGATATTGCATTAAAAACCAGACGTTTGCAGCTAGAATAGTCATTTACCACATTAACAATGTATAGATGGGATTTCTGTTTAATTTAGCTTCATTGAAAAAAAAATGTGCTTTTCATTCTAAAATAAGGAAATATCTAAGTGGTACTTTGCAAGTTGTGACATCGCTACTGCGATGTCGTTGTGGCCAAATTGAAAGTGACGCACATCCGGCGCCGGTAACGACGTCGCAACGTGTAAAGCCTAGGTGCACCAATAAACGATTGCAAAAGCGTTGTAAATCGGTGATCTGTGTAGTGTCGGTCATTTTCATAATTTCGCTGCAGCAAGAGGTACGATGTTGTTCCTCATTCCTGCGGCAGCACACATCGCTGTGTATGAAGACGCAGGAGCGAGGAACATCTCCTTACCTGCCTCCATCGGCTATGCGGAAGGAAGGAGGTGGGCAAGATGTTTACGTCCCGCTCATCTCCACCCCTCCACTTCTATTGGCCGCTTGCCGTGTGACGTCGCTGTGACGCCGCACGACCCGCCCCCTTAGGAAGGAGGCGGGTCGCCGGCCAGAGCAACGTCGAAGGGCAGGTAAGTGCGTATGAAGCTGCCATAGCGATAATGTTCGCTACAACAGCTATCACAAGATATTGCATGTGCGAAGGGGGCGGGGACTAACGCGCTCGGCATCGCTATCATCGGTTAGCGATGTCGCAGCGTGCAAAGTACCCCTAAGAGTTCGAACTGTAATATATATATATATATATATATATATATATATATATATATATATATATATGTGTGTGTGTGAATATCTAAGGTTGTGGGCTGCATTAATCACCTATCAATGATGCAACAATTTTTATTTCTTCTTAGCTCGATCCTTCAGCTACCATGGTCCCTTATGCTCCTCCAGACGTCATATACCATGACCATAGAGTGTGTATCCAGCTCTGGCCAGCAATGAAAGTCCTTGGGATAGTTTCTCAGATTATGTAGACAATGGATACCGACTAACATGTGTATCCAGCTCTAATCTCTATAGTCCATGTGCACCAGGACCTGGCCGCAACAACAGATCCTCACCCCTCCACATCACAGCACCATCTCACTGACCAAACATGCATTTTATTGTTCTCCCTCTCCTGGGTTCAGTCCCCTGGACGGGCAGAAGTGCTCACACCCACCCACATAAATATCTTCTAAATGCAGCTCACAGTATGCAGAAGGTTTCAAAAGCACAGTCTAAAATCTAAAGTTGTGTATTGGGGAAGCCACCTGCAGAGGTCAATAAAGACACACAACCCCTCACCAGATGCAGGACAATAAATCCTACTATAGGTACTATGTTACAGTGAGAACAATGGCTTAATGGAGACCCCTGAGACACTCGGTCAAGAGCATCTTAAACTGAGAGCAAGCAAATCTATAACCAAACACAATAATAAGATCGACATAACTGGAAAAGTTCGCTCTTCATCCATTGGTCTAATAGTCTTTAATCCGTGACCAGCTTCTCATAATATATTTATATAAACGCATATACAGTATGTACAGAGCAAATGCAACTGGTTGTGGACAATTGTAAAGTTGCTTGGTGTGAACTGCGTCTTGGAGTGACTAAGGGCCGTTTCACACATCCAGCATTTTGCCGGATTGCCGAATCCGTCACACTCCAAGTACAGTGTATACAGTACAATGGCATCGCGGCAAGCTTCGGTCACATGCCACGGTCACAGACAGCATGTGACCGGAGGTTGCCGCGATGCCATTGTACTGTATACACTGTACTGGAGTGTGACGGATCCGGCGAAATGCCGGATGTGTGAAACGGGCCTAAGTATAAGTGCCCATCTGACCCAGGAGATAGCAATCCCGTGAGCAAATTCCCTAACAGAGTTGGCCTAATTGATAGTTTTACAGTAAAATGCCTTTATTTTGTATATGCTTACACCCCTTATATTTGTTAACCCTTTACTTCATATTACTATGGTCCATAATCATCTATGTTCCAGCATTGGCGAGCCAACTTTCATCTGATTTCTGGTGCCACAAATTTGGCTGAATGTCTGCAGGATTGTGATGGCTCTCCACTCGATAATTCCTTTTTCATGCCAGATTGCAAGCTGCTTGTTTATTAAGGGCTCATTTTTGGCATCACCCGATGAAGGCAGAGAAATGTGATACGTATGATTAAAATAAAATAAAAAAAAGTTAAAAAATTTCAGTAGCCTATCCAATGACTGAGACTCGCTGCATCACAATGCCAAATCGAACATTAAGAATGGAGACAGGCTTAACCTTCTAGGCCCCGTGCCAGCGGAATCAAGAGTCTGCAATACTGATATACAATCTAGCCGTAATTATATTTGCAAACTTAAGATGGTAACAATGTATCCTCTCCCAAGAATGTCAGCGCGACATGCTGTAATCACACGCCCCGTACAGCCCCGCAACCTGAGCGCAATCAACGTTGCTAGAAAACTACATGTTTACCACAAACAAAGCATTGCTTTCTATATCGAAAAGTGCCGGGTGCAAAACCGATCCGACATGAAAGGAAATGTTTCACATCTACAAGTACATGCTGCATGACAAAAAAAAAATGTATTCCCAAAATTCACACTGGAGACCTACAACCCCCCTCCCCCCATAAATTTACAGTAAACTAACACTTCCGGGATAAGCCTATTTATGGCACGTCTGCGATCCAACAAGGGGAAGCAAACTGAGTTCAGCATGGCTGTCGACAGGTCGACGGAACCGGAGATTCCCAGCTAGTCTCCCATGCTGGTACATACCAGGCCTCAGACTGCGTAACATCTGCGATCCGACAAGGACGGCCACAATGAGTTCAGCATGGCCGTCAACATTTTATGGCACACTAGATGTAGTACCTGTGCATTGCCCGGGATAGTAACTGTCACTCTCCAAGTCTGGCTGTCTGTGTCTGTCTATCTCTTTCTCTGTCTGTCTGTCAGTCTCTATACATATCTGTCTGTGTCTATCTCTCTGTCTCTGTATCAGTCTCTCTGTCTGTCTCTCTATCTCTGTCCTTTCCCCCCTCGTCTCTTTTCCCCCTCGTCTCCTTTCCCCCTCGTCTCCTTTCCCCCTCGTCTCCTTTCCCCCTCGTCTCCTTTCCCCCTCGTCTCCTTTCCCCCTCGTCTCCTTTCCTCCTCGTCTCCTTTCCCCCTCGTCTCCTTTCCCCCTCGTCTCCTTTCCCCCTCGTCTCCTTTCCCCCTCGTCTCCTTTCCCCCTCGTCTCCTTTCCCCCTCGTCTCCTTTCCCCCTCGTCTCTTTTCCCCCTCGTCTCTTTTCCCCCTCGTCTCTTTTCCCCCTCGTCTCCTTTCCCCCTCGTCTCCTTTCCCCCTCGTCTCTTTTCCCCCTCGTCTCTTTTCCCCCTCGTCTCTTTTCCCCCCTCAGTCTCTTTTCCCCCCCTCAGTCTCTTTTCCCCCTCGTTTCTTTTCCCCCTCTGCCTGCCTGTGTCTGTCTTTTTGACTGTCTGTCAGTCTCTGTCTGTCTGCCTCTATCCGTCTCCCCACCCATTTATTACGTCACACATAAGCTTCTTATACTAACAATTTATTTTGTTCCTATAGCAACCACTCACAGCTCCTATTAATAAGCTGTAGCTCCTTTCTCCATTGACTTTAATGGAGACAGGTGTTTTGGAGGGTAACTGTAAAGCGCAGGGTTAAATTTTCCTGTCAAAACATAGTCTATGAAATTCCCTGAGTCACATGAGGCGTCTGTGCAAAATTTCGTCATTGTAAATGTGACGGTGCAAATTCCTTTAGCAGAGACACACACACACACACACACACACACACACTCAGCTTTATATATTAGATTGCATTCCAAGACCCACACCTTATTTATTATATGTGTATTTTCCCAATGCACATTTTTTCCTATCCAATCACCAGGATAGTGATCTAAGTGATTAAACATGAAGGATCGGAGTTATCTATGATCCCGACCATTGAAGCAGGGTGTATGGCCATAAAGTAGAGCTTTTCATCTATTTTTTTACATTACAACCTTTAATAAAAATATATTTGTAATCCGATTTGTGTGTGATGCATCAGCACTATGTAGTCTAAGTTGTGGAAGTGAAGTAAGAAAAATACAGGCAAAAATTCAATTTGTCAAAATAAAAAAATTGCCATGTGCATATGTATTCACCCCTTTTGCTATGAAGTCCCTAAAAATTTCTGGTGCAAGCAATTACCTTTATAAGTCACATGTTCATTTAAAGGAAGTCCACTAGTCTGCAATCTAAGTGTCCCAGGATCTGAAAGGTCACAGAGCCTGCAAAACCACTGAGCAAGAGGCTCCTCTAACCAAACAAGACAATGAACACCAACACCATGAAGACCACGCAGATCTCCAAACAACACCATGAAGACCAAGGAGCTCTCCAAACAACAGCAAGGAGATCTCCAAATAACACCATGAAGACCAAGGTGCTCTCAAAACAATACCATGAAGACCAAGGAGATCTCCAAACAACACCATGAAGACCAGTGAGTTCTCCAACCAATACCAAGACCACCAAGGAGATCTCAAAACAACACTATGAAGACCAAGGAGCTCTCCAAAGAACACCATGAAAACCAAGGAGCACTCCATGCAACACCATAAAGACCAAGGTGCTCTCCACACAACACCATGAAGACCAAGGAGTTCTCCAAACAGCACCCTGAAGACCAAGGAGATCTCCAAACAAGCCACAAAGTTGTTTAGAAGTGCAAGTCAGAGTTGGGTTCTAGAAAAGTATCCCAATCTGTGATGATCTCCCAGAGCACCATCAAATCCATTATTAAATGGATAAATGGAAAGAACATGGTACCAGAACATACCTTACATGGAAGGGCGGTCCACCATATCTCTACTCAAAGAGAGTATTAATCAGATGGTCAGCACAGAGACAAAAGGTAACCCTGAAGGAGCTGCCGAGTTGCCAAGCAGAGACAGAAGTACCTGTCCATAGTCCACAATTAGTCGTATACTCCGTAGAGCTCGCCTTTATAAAAAAGACAAAAAAGACATGTGGGAGACTCCCCAAATGTATAGTTGAATGTGCTGTGGATTTTCTAACCAACAAACGTTCCTCCTGAGCAGTTGTCTTGCGGGGTCTTCCGAACCTGGGCTTGTCAAAAACATCTCCAGTCTCTTCAAATCTTTCTTTTAATTCTTTGTACTTGACGCTGAGACACATTAAAGGTGCCAGCCACCTCTGCAGTGGATCTGGTCTTCAGCTTCTTGATAATTAAGGCTTTGGTCGCAGGGTGGATTTTTGGCATGTTGTCAGAGGTCAAGTTGCAGTTCAACTGAAGGTGCTGAGTTTCTTTTTATTCACACCCACTAATTAACCGATCATTTAGTGAGCACAGGTGAGGATGTAAACTAGGATTGGGTCCATTATATGACAAGGCGACGAAAAATCTGACCTTTCTGTGTTCATTAAATGATCAATATTTCAGCTTTGCAGCAACTTTATTTTCATAACCTAAACCAAATTTGGGAGGGTTTCAGCTTTCAAAAGAGTAATTTATAAAACCAATGGATGAATTTAAAGTCAGGTTATAAGCTTTTATTTACATAACATGGATAAGCAACAGAACTTCTGTCAGGAAGTGTACATGTATTGGAGTCAAAGCCCAAACCTTAATCCAATTGAGAATCTATAGTCAGACTGGAAGATTGCTGTCACTAAAAGAAACCATATAACGTGAAGGAGCTGGAGCAATTTTGCCTTGAGGAATGGGTAAGGCCGGTTTCACACATCCGGCTTTTCGCCGGTTTGCCGGATCCGTCACTCTCCCGTACAGACAATACAGTACAGTGACAGCGCTGTAACTTCCGGGTCACATGCGCCGGTCACATGATAGCATGTGACCGGCGCTTGTTGCGCTGTCACTGCACTGTAGTCACTGTATGGGAGAGCGCCGGATCCGGCAAACCGGCGAAAAGCCGGATGTGTCAAACCGGCCTAAGAATCCCAGTCAAGAGATGTGGAAAGCTCATAGAGACTTACCCAAAGCAACTTGTAGCTGTACAGTTAGGTCCAGAAATATTTGGACAGTGACACAAGTTTTGTTATTTTAGCTGTTTACAAAAACATGTTCAGAAATACAATTATATATATAATATGGGCTGAAAGTGCACACTCCCAGCTGCAATATGAGAGTTTTCACATCCAAATCGGAGAAAGGGTTTAGGAATCATAGCTCTGTAATGCATAGCCTCCTCTTTTTCAAGGGACCAAAAGTAATTGGACAAGGGACTCTAAGGGCTGCAATTAACTCTGAAGGCGTCTCCCTCATTAACCTGTAATCAATGAAGTAGTTAAAAGGTCTGGGGTTGATTACAGGTGTGTGGTTTTGCATTTGGAAGCTGTTGTTGTGACCAGACAACATGCGGTCTAAGGAACTCTCAATTGAGGTGAAGCAGAACATCCTGAGGCTGAAAAAAAAGAAAAAATCCATCAGAGAGATAGCAGACATGCTTGGAGTAGCAAAATCAACAGTCGGGTACATTCTGAGAAAAAAGGAATTGACTGGTGAGCTTGGGAACTCAAAAAGGCCTGGGCGTCCACGGATGACAACAGTGGTGGATGATCGCCGCATACTTTCTTTGGTGAAGAAGAACCCGTTCACAACATCAACTGAAGTCCAGAACACTCTCAGTGAAGTAGGTGTATCTGTCTCTAAGTCAACAGTAAAGAGAAGACTCCATGAAAATAAATACAAAGGGTTCACATCTAGATGCAAACCATTCATCAATTCCAAAAATAGACAGGCCAGAGTTAAATTTGCTGAAAAACACCTCATGAAGCCAGCTCAGTTCTGGAAAAGTATTCTATGGACAGATGAGACCAAGATCAACCTGTACCAGAATGATGGGAAGAAAAAAGTGTGGAGAAGAAAGGGAACGGCACATGATCCAAGGCACACCACATCCTCTGTAAAACATGGTGGAGGCAACGTGATGGCATGGGCATGCATGGCTTTCAATGGCACTGGGTCACTTGTGTTTATTGATGACATAACAGCAGACAAGAGTAGCCGGATGAATTCTGAAGTGTACCGGGATATACTTTCAGCCCAGATTCAGCCAAATGCCGCAAAGTTGATCGGACGGCGCTTCATAGTACAGATGGACAATGACCCCAAGCATACAGCCAAAGCTACCCAGGAGTTCATGAGTGCAAAAAAGTGGAACATTCTGCAATGGCCAAGTCAATCACCAGATCTTAACCCAATTGAGCATGCATTTCACTTGCTCAAATCCAGACTTAAGACGGAAAGACCCACAAACAAGCAAGACCTGAAGGCTGCGGCTGTAAAGGCCTGGCAAAGCATTAAGAAGGAGGAAACCCAGCGTTTGGTGATGTCCATGGGTTCCAGACTTAAGGCAGTGATTGCCTCCAAAGGATTTGCAACAAAATATTGAAACTAAAAATGTTTTTTTGGGTTTGGTTTATTTGTCCAATTACTTTTGACCTCCTAAAATGTGGAGTGTTTGTAAAGAAATGTGTACAATTCCTACAATTTCTATCAGATATTTTTGTTCAAACCTTCAAATTAAACGTTACAATCTGCACTTGAATTCTGTTGTAGAGGTTTCATTTCAAATCCAATGTGGTGGCATGCAGAGCCCAACTCGCGAAAATTGTGTCACTGTCCAAATATTTCTGGACCTAACTGTAAGTGCCACAAAAGGAGGCTCTACAAAGTACTGACTTTAGGAGGTGAATAGTTATGCAAATTAAAGTTTTCAGTCATTATTTCCTATTTGTTGTTTGCTTCACAATACAATGAAAAACAAATATACACAGTTATAGGCATGTTCTTTGCATGAACTGATGCAAAACCTCAAAAAAAACCTGTGAAATTCTAGGTTGTGAGGTAGTAAAACACAAAAAATGTAAAGAGGGGTGAATACTTTCACAAGGCACTGTACTTCTACTTGTTGGAACGGGGGGTTGACTAGATATCGATGACTGAAGTTGCCAGTTCTAGGAACAAGCCATAATTGGCGACAAGTATATAACCAAATTCTAACGAATATTCTCTTATGGCTTCTCCTTCTATTGGAGAAATTCTTAGTAATGTATCAGATAATAATTGGTCTTTTAAATTAGAAACATAAATTATAATTTTGTTTTTATATACACTGAACAAAGATATAAAACACATCACTTTTGTTTTTGCTTCCATTTTTCATGGGCTGAACTCACAGATCATAGACTTTAGGCCCTGTCACACACAGAGATAAATCTTTGGCAGATCTGTGGTTGCAGTGAAATCATGGACATATTGTTCCATTTGTACACAGCCACAAACCTGGCACTGATTGTCCACAATTTCACTGCAACCACAGATCTGCCACAGATTTATCTCTGTGTGTGACAGGGCCTTTTCTCTATGCACACAAAAAGCCTTTATCTCTCAAATATAGTGATGGGTGGACTCGCCGATACCTGGGATCAGCGGGTCCAACAAGGTGTTTTTTTTAAAAAAAATTAAAAAAAATAAAACCCAGTTTGGGCCCTGAAATTGATTCCGAATATCTGTTTGGATGCCAGTCTCCATATAAGTCTATGGGGATTAGAATCTGGCGCTTTAAAATGCTGATAGAAGGGATGGGGGATTGGAGCAGACGCGTTATACGTACCGAGTCTTTGTGTAGGTCTAACACTACTTCCAGGGCCGCACATTACCCTTCCTACATATTCACTACTTCCCCCGCTCATTGGCAGTCCATGTGTCTTTCATTGGTTGCAGTCAGATGTGCCCCCACCCTGTGTGACAACGTGTCTGGCTGCAACCAATCAGAGGCTCTGTGTGTGCATCTCTATTGCTGTAATCTAATAAAAAAAATTGGTGTAGGCTCCCTCCATATTATGTATGGTACCCAGCACAGATAAAGCCACGGCTATAGACTGCAGCCCCCAGCCATGTGCTTATCTTGACTGTAGCAAAATAAGAAGGACTGCAAGCGTTTTTTTTATTACTAGTACTATTATTATTATTTAAACTATTTAAAAAACCGACGTGCGGTCCCCCCAATTCTGTTACCCAGCCATGATAAATCCATGATAAAGCCAACACCTGGAGGCTGGTATTCTCCGGCTGGGAAGGCCCATGCTTATTGCCCCCCCAGCCTAAAAATAGCAGCTTGCAACTGCCCAGGATTATTGCATCCATTAGATCCAACAATCCTGGAACTTTACCCAGCTCATCCTGATTGCACTAGTGTGGTGGCAATCGGGGTAATAAGGTGTTAATAACAGCTCACAGCTGCCACTAAGTCCTAGATTTACAATGCGAGGCATCTATGAGACCTCCCATTAATAATCTGTAAGTGAAAACAATAAATACAAACACTGAAAAATCCTTTGAAATCAAATACAAAAGAACCCCACTCTCTTTCACACATTTATTAACTCCAAAGACACCCAGGTCTGATGCAGTCCACACAAAGTTCAACGATGACTCCAGCTCTATTACATCTGAAGTGACAGCGCTCAGCGATAGAATATAACCGCTTGCTGTGAAGTTCAAGCAGAGAATGTGTCGCACAATGAGCAGTGACGTCACTCAGGTTATTTGCAGTCACAGCTGGAGGTTTCCACGGTCCTCTACCTGTGAACGCAGGTAACCTCACCTGAGGTCACTCCATGCAAAGAGGTCACCTGAGGTCAGGTTACCTGCGATCACAGGTGGAGGACAGTGGGAACCTCCAGCTTTGACCACAAATAATCTGAGAGATGTCACCGCTCATCGCTGTTGCTCAGTCATCCTCTGCCTGAAGCTCCCAGCAGGCGGTCATGTTCTATGGCTGCGCACTGTCACTTGAGATATAACAGAGCTGGAATTGTCGTGAGACCTAGTGTGGATTAAGTTGGACCTGGGTGTTTTGGGGGTTAATAAAAGGGTGAAAGAGTGGGGTTTTTTTGTATTTCATTTCAAATAAAGGATTTTTTTATGTGTTTGTGATTATTTCTTTTCACTTACAGATTAGTAATGGGGGGTCTGATTATTACCCTCTTATTTTGATATATAACCAAGATAAGCGCATGGTAGCCATATGCTTTATCTGTGCGAGGTATCGATATGGGGGAACCCTACCCCAATTTTTAAAAATTTAATTTTACATCAATTTAGACCCAATCCTGGTGTCTCTGATTGCTTGCAGTCAGACAGCTCTCCCAGCCTGTGTGACAGCGTGTCTGACTGCAACCAAAGACATCGGGACTGCCGGTGGGTGGAGGAAGCAGTGAATATGTGTGAAGGATAATGAGCTGCCCCATAAGTAGTGTACAGCCGCGTGGATACTGGTAAGTATAAATCGCTTGCTTTATTCTTATTTTCTTTGATTTTTGTTATATTACTCGGGTGGCTGGACCCGCATCGTTACATGAAGTTCCCTGAGAACTTAGGGCCTGGGGTTGGTGCTCGGGTTCTTTTGAACCCATGCGGATACGGACTTTTACACTCCGGGTCGGCCATACACAACTGAGATATCACTCACAAATTTGTCTAAATCTGTGTTACTGAGCACTTCTTTGCCGAGATAATCTATCCACATCAAGATGCTGATTAGACAGCATGATTATTACCCAGGTGTGCCTTAGGCTGGCCTCAATAAAAGGCCACTCTAAAATGTGCAGTATAACAGTATTGGGAGGGTCGAGGAGGAGAGAGGGGCAGAGACATCTGCCCTATGCAGTGAAATCCGGGAATCATTCATGGATAGACCACCTCTCCAACGTGTCAGATGAACACAGAATGTGAGCATTTGCCCACTCAAGTCGATTACGACATTCAGGTAGAGACCCCGATGAGGACAACGAGCAGCAGAGGAGCTTCCCTGAGATGGTTTAAGACAGTTTGTGCAGAAACTGTTTGGTTACACAATCCAATTGTTGCCGCAGCTGTCCAGGTGGCCGGTCTCAGACAATCTTGGAGGTGAAGATGCTGGATGTGGAAGTCCTGGGCTGGTGCGGTTACACGTGGTCTGTGGTTGTGAGGCCAGTTGGATGTACTGCCAAATTCTCAAACTCCTTTGGAGATGGGCTTATGGTAGAGAAATTAACATTCAATTCACGGGCAAAAACTGTGGCGGACATTCCTGCAGTCAGCATGACAATGGCACACTCCCTTAAAACTTGTGACATCTGTGGCATTGTGCTGTGTGGTAAAACTGTTCATTTTAAAAGAGCCTTTTATTATGGCCAGCCTAAGGCACACCTGTGCAATAGTCATGCTGTGAAATCAGAGTGTTTCATCACTATCCATGTTGGGCTGGTTTTATACTTGCATTGGAGCCTCTATTGAGATTCCATTTTGCTACATTTCAAAATAACTTTTTTTATACTTTTTTTCCCCCCCTTAGAAATTTTGAGCTGCTAAGGTGTGTCATCACTAAGGGTGGCTTTACATGCTACGAGATCGCTACAGCAATCTCGTTGGGGTCACGGATTTTGTGACGCACTTCCGGCCGCTGTAGCGATCTCGTTGTGTGTGACTCCTAGGAGCGATTTTGGATCGTTGCAAAAACGTCCAAAATCGCTCCTCGTTGACATGGGGGTCCGCTCCCAATTATCGCTGCTGTCGCTTGGACGAAGTTGATCCCCGTCCCTGCGGCAGCACACATCGCTACGTGTGGCGCCGCAGGAACGAGGAACCTCTCCTTACCTGCCTCACGCCAGCAATGAGGAAGGAAGAAGGTGGGCGGGATGTTCGTCCCGCTCATCTCCGCCCCTCCGCTTTGATTGGGCGGCCGTTTAGTGACGTCGCTGTGACGCTGAGCGAACCGCCCCCTTAGAAAGGAGGTGGCTCTTCGGTCACAGCGACGTCGCTAGGCAGGCAAGTATGTGTGACGGGTCCGTGCGATTTTGTGTGCCACGGGCAGCGATTTGCCCGTGTCGCACAAATGATGGGGGCGGGTACCCACTTTAGCGATATCGGTACCGATATCGCAGCGTGTAAAGCGGTCTTTAGTCCTCATCAAATCCAATTCTATGTTTTAAGGGTAGAGCATGTTCCCTTTTTTTGCCTTTGTTGCTGTTGTTATGCCTTTGCAGTTTTTTTGTGGACCGCGTAATTCTGAAATCAAAAATTGAGATGTCTATTTTCGATCCAAGTCAAGGATCCAACTCGCCAACGTAAGTGTGATGACTGTCACCAGGTAGCGCTAGACACACTTGTATATAGTAAATGGAGAGGTAGTCCAACAAGCCGAGATCATAAACCACGAGGACACGACAGTATATGGGGGCAGACAGAGACTAGGTCAAGAGACAAGCTGAAGGTCAGGGTTCCAGGAGAGCACGTACATAAAGCAGGGAGCAGGCGGGGACGTGGTCAGGAGGAAGTCAGAGGTCGGAAGCCGGGAAGTCACAACAGAAATAGGGGAGGACAGGCAGAAACAGGTAAACAACAGCCTAGAGTCGAGAGACCAAGATCTGAACACTGAGCAACATGGGAGCCAACAGCACAACTGTAACCGGGAAGTATGACTGGCAGCGTCCTGAGCTAACACGTTCCCTAATGAAGCAGGGAACCTAGGAGTGATTTTGGATCGTTGCAAAAACGTCCAAAATCGCTCCTCGTTGACATGGGGGTCCTCTCCCAATTATCGCTGCTGTTGCTGTGGCGAAGTTGATCCCCGTCCCTGCGGCAGCACACATCGCTACGTGTGATGCCGCAGGAACAAGGAACCTCTCCTTACCTGTGTCCCGCCCGCAATGAGGAAGGAAGAAAGTGGGCGGGATGTATGTCCCGCTCATCTCCGCCCCTCCGCTTTGATTCGGCGGCCGCTTAGTGACGTCGCTGTGACGCCGAGCGAACCGCCCCCTTAGAAAGGAAGAGGTTTGCCGGTCACAGCGACGTCGCCGAGCAGGGAAGTACGTGTGACGCTGTCGTAACGATAATGTTCGCTACGGCAGCGATCTTCACATATCGGCATAACGATAGGGGCGGGTGCTATCACGCTCGCCATCGCTAGCATCGGCTAGCGATGTCCCAGCGTGTAAAGCACGCTTAACACTTAATTATTTGGGCAGAGTAAATGCCCCAGGACATCTGACGGGGTGCCTTGAATCTCGGGGTGAGTTCCAGTTTGAACTGTATTGCCATGAATATAAGGTCGATAGAATTGGATTCTGTAGCAGAATCCATTTCTTCCGGCATGAAGCTTACAAGATGTCACCGTCCCGGCAAACATTGAGCAATGATGTCACCGCTTTTGCAAGTCTGCTCAGTGTTCATGGGAATAGGAGGAGTCGATACCATGGAAAGAAAGAGTATAGGATTTATTTATGTCACAAAAGTGGCATCATTCCTTTTACAGGGAAAGTAGGGGAGCATTAATTATTTTAAGAAGCATTATTACTAGGTTAGGAAGTACAATATTTACATTTTCCCAGCCACTGGCAACCCACTGCTCCAAAATTGAGCCGTGAAGGGGAGGAGAAGGGGCTGACCGCATCACCTTTTATTAATGGCGGATCCTAAATTATTTGCCTCCAGCTATATACAGTGGAGATCAAAATTAGAGAAAAATGGAGGATCACCTGCTTTTCTCAGAAATTATGTAATCTATATTGATCGACATTTGAAGGTTTTTTTTGTGAGGGGTGCACCATGCCACTAGAACCATGTGTTACAAAAGATCCAAAATTTATCAACATAAAACCTTTATTTTGCCAAAAACGTGATAATTATAAAAAGAGAACAGCAATGACTGTAGCACAGAGGAAGATTATCAGTAAATGTTCTGCAGGCAATAACAGTCACCAATCAGTAGGACGTGCACCGGCCGTGGCTGTGAATGACTTCAGCACATCTGTGGCCACAGGACATCACTCGTCTCTCACACTGCTCTGGGGTGATTTTGGTCCACTCTTCTTCCAGTATCTTCCACAGTTCTTTGACTGTTGTGGGTTTCTTGTCCATAACATTGTCACCAAGGATTTTCCAAATGTTTATAGGGCTTACATCAGGACTCTGCCCTAGCCATTTCATTGTTTCAATGTTTTCTGTTTCAAGGAACTGCTTTACCCATGACATGAAAATTGCTGGCTGATTGAGTGACGAATGAAAATAAAAAACCACGTGTTATTGCAGAAGGTTCTGATCCACACTTGCATTCACTCTGCCATGTAGCTGTATGAGAGTTTCATCTTCTGCTGCAGAAAACATTCCCCAAACCATGACACTTCCTCCACCGCCTTTCACTGACTTCTTAACACACTTTGTGTTCAGTCTTTCACTAGTTTGTCGATGAATATAATGTTTCCCATAAGACCAAAATAAATTAAACTTGCTTTAATCACTAAAATGAACTGTGGCCACTTGTCCTCTGTCCAAACAACATACTCCTTACCAAAGCTGAGTCTAGCCTTTTGATTCTTTTTTGTTAATGAGAGCTTTAGTCACTGCAGAGTGGGCTTTCAGTCCAAATGCTCTTAAACGTTGTGACACTGTATGATGAGGCAGAGCCTTACCCTGTTCAGTGCTGAATTACTGAGCAATTCCAGGACACAGTGTTGAAACAATTACCCATGGAGATTCTCCACATTATCCTGTCCTCTCTTGCAATTGTCTTTTGAGGGCGACCAGCCTTCTTGGGGGACTTGAAAAAGTTTGTGATGTTGTAAAGATGCAATATTCTCAAAATCACAGACTTGGAATGATCAACTTCTCTTGCTATGGATGATAGGCCTGCTCCCTTTGGCTTTCATCTGGACAAGCTGCTGCCAGAGGGTTTCAGTCACTTTGGAACAGTACATCATTTTTGCAAAACAGTGCAAACTGGAAAGTTAGGCTGCTGGTTACTGTATTTTTCGTTTTATAAGACGCACTGTATTATAAGACACACCCCAAATTTAGAGATAACAAAAAGGAAAAAAAAATGGGGTTCGTCTTATACTCTGGTGTTGTAGTGGTGGTGAAGCGGGGTCACATGAGGCAGAGGTTGTGTTGGCAGTGGTGGCGGGTCCGTGGTAGCAGATGCAGGTCAATGGCGGTAGCGGCAGGTCAGTGGTGGCAGCGGCAGTGACGGGTCAGTGGTGGCAGCGGCAGTGACGGGTCAGTGATGGCAGCGCCTGGTCAGTGGTGGCAGTGCCGGCGACGGGTCAGTGGTGGAGCAGGCCGGTACTGTGAGTGTCCTAGTCTGTCCGCAGTCCCGGTTTAAGTGATGGCGCCCGGAGCGGCGCATGCGCAGATGGAGCTCTCACCCAAGCACGACCACCGCAGTCTGCAAAGCCACCCGCACGTACAGAGTGGCAGCCAGCAGGCCGCCCGCACAGAGAAGCAGCTGGCCGCTGGGACAGAGAGGCAGCCGACACCGACAGGCAGCCAGCACGCAGCCACAGGGACCCGGGTCGCCAGCACGCAACCAGCCGACCGCACACAGAGCTGCATAGACAGCCCCACCAGTAAGCTATATTCAGAATTTAAGACGCACCCCCCATTTTCCTCCCAAATCTTTGTCAGGAAAAGTGCGTCTTATAATCCGAAAAATACGGGACTCAGGCGGGCTTTGCACGTTGCGACATCGCAAGCCGATGCTGCGATGTCGCACGCGATAGTCCCCACCCCCGTCGCAGCAACGATATCTTGTGATTCCTGGTGTAGCGAACATTATCGCTACGCCAGCTTCACATGCACTCACCTGTCCTGCGACGTTGTTCTGGCCGGCGTCCCGCCTCCTTCCTAAGGGGGCGGGTCGTACAACATCAGAGTGACGTCACATGACAGGCGGCCAATCAAAGCGGAAGGGCGGAGATGAGCAGGATGTAAACATCCCGCCCACCTTCTTCCTTCCGTATAGCCGGCGGCGGCAGGTAAGCTGATGTTCCTCGCTCCTGCGGCTTCATACACAGCGATGTGTGCTGCCGCAGGAACGAGGAACAACATCGTACCTGTTGCGGCAGCGTAATATTGAAAAAGTCGGAGCCTACACCGATGATACGATAACGATGCTTTTGCGCTCGTTAATCGTATCATGTAGGATTTACACACTACGATGTCGAAAGCGACGCCGGATGTGCGTCACTTTCGATTTGACCCCACCGACATCGCACGTGCGATGTCACAACGTGCAAAGCCGCCCTTATGATTTGTCAGATAATCAGGGAAATTAGCACCAGGTGCCAGATTAACACCAATAACTTGCAGGTATCTGAAAGTGTTCCCTAATTTTGATCTGTGTTCTTTTTCATTTATCTCATTTACATTTTTATTATGTGCTTTTGAAAAAATTCAATTTATGAAATAAGCTTACAATACTGCGAGTTTCCTCATGTTGGGAGATGGTCACTTAGGAATACACAATGACCGCAACATTTAGGAAATTGTGTGTTCTCTAATTTTGATCTCCAGTGTAATCTACTAATAATCCAAGTATACCTGTAGAAAACAAGGGAATTTCTTTGATTCACAGCGACTCTGAATTGAATGTGTGAGCGTACAATCCCAGAACCTTCATGTGACCCTTTCTTTCCCTCCCGTCGGAGACAAGGCTGCACTGAGTTGTAGTTTTTATTTTTTGACTCGGAGAATATTTGAATTGGGCTGGAGAGAGAAATGAGATATTACAGTCGCTGTGTCATGCGTGGACCCAGCACAGATGTGCTGCCAATCTGCCAGGTTAAAGCAACAGTGCGCGGCAATAATAGGTGCACCGGTCCCAGAGAAACAACAGGGTATGTTCTCTTCAGACAGCAGGAACATTTTCTTCCCCTCCCTGTATGGAAACTCGGAGCTCTCCTGAGCTTTCTCTGCTCTATGTACTGTTTGCCGAGGACTGAACGCCTTTGTAGATTAATGCGCATGCAGAAGCGATGCCACCCCGGGCAGTGTTCATGAGCGCAATCACTTTACAAGTGAATACTGAAAGGTTTTATATACAAACTCATAGACAAGCGCCCTCCTGCAAACCTTCTAACACATGTGTAGCATTAGTTTAACGGTATGGTTCCGGATTAAGAGAAACGGTATATTGTTGATCTGAGAACAGCGCCATCAGTTTAGATAGGTCATGTCTGGTACTGCAGCTGAGCCCAATTCACACCATGAATGGGCAATATCAGCGAGTTTGTTTTATGGCAGGGCTTCTCTAAAATTAAAGTCGAGCTCACTTAATGTGGCCATAAATCACTTTAGAAGGGAGAGAAGGATTAAAGTCCTCTTATTAATCTATTTACTGTTAACTCACTCTATGTACAATAATACACAAAGGCTCCATATTCGCTGTAGTATTCTATGACCATACATCGCCTCAATCTTCGTCAGGTCGACCAAACCAACCAAATTCTAGGTATTCTCCATAATCTAAGCCTCCCCCTCTTTTCTTCTAGACTTTTCTCATGCTGCACCAGTTCTCTGGAATGTGCTACCCCAGGCAGTCAGATTTTTAAAGCAACTCTGTCTGCACAAAATGACTGTTTAAACGAAGTACAGGTGCTCGGTGCATTCTTGGTATTGCTAAACAGTTCAACACACCTCTACACCTACTTTTTTTTTTCTTTATCCCTGCCTTTTTTTTAAGTCAGAGCTGTCAATCAATATAGAGATGAGGGGGGTGGATATAAAGGGAAAACAAGTAGCTGAGAAGGTCCACTTGAATGTCTGGCCATGCCATGATGCACTGAACACCTTTACTTGGGTTGAACACTCATTTTGTGCTGAGAGACTCCCTGTAATTTCCCACTTGCACAGTGCATTAAAAATATAACTCCTCATAGGCATGCCTTGCACATTTTATACATGCATTATTGTCAATATTTATTCATAGATTGTAAGCTCTTGTGAACAGGACCTTCATTTCTCCTGTGTGATTTACTTTGTTACTTTTCAAGGAGCTTGTGCCGAGACTGCACTTTTTCCTCTATTCATACATCTGTGATTTGCTCCTGAAGAAGGAGAATTTTATCTCCGAAACGTGTAGAAATAAATGACTGTTCAAGCCAACACAACAGTTTGGTCCTTTTATGGCAGCGCAGATTTTAACCCTCTTTTCTCCGTTCTACATATTTTCTCCATCCATAGGATAGTGGATAACTTAATGTTTGCTGGGGGTCTAAACACTAGGACCCCCACCTATCCTGGGAATGGAGTGGTATGTATGGATCTGCCAGACAGTCACAGTCCAGAACTGCGATTAGCCTGGGCGGGTGCATGCTTAATCTCCATTCTATTCATATGAGGCTCTGCAGAGCCCTGTATTCAGGATCAGAGGGAGTCCGAGCATTTGGACCCCCAAATATAAGGTTTTCTATGGAGATGAGATAACATAGGCTTGTGACTCACTCTTTAATGTTCAATTTCCTTGATATCTTTACCCTTCAAAATGTAAAGTTTTGTGCATTATTTTTGGAGTATGTAAAAAAAAATTGTTCTGAATGGTGGAGTCTATGAAGCAATTATCACTTTGCCCTTCCTAAAATCCAGCCTTGTTGCCAGTCACTGAGCTGCTGTATATACACACACACTAGTGCTGACTTACTCACTGCCACGGTCGGGTCGCCTCCTCCCCCACATTTCCCCTTCTATCCACGTGTGCTCTTTCCTCCTTCCCCTTCTGGGTCCTGCACATGCCGCACAGGGGTCCCAAGAGTGCACCTAAGATGCGCACTCATACACCGACTCTCGTCTTAAATGGCCAGCGTGCTATTTCAAGGAAATGCCTCTGAGCCTATGACTGAGAGGCACTGTGTATTTAAGGCATTCTCTCATTAGGGAAGGTGCCTGCGCAACGCTACTAGTTAATCAGTCTGCCATCTAGCTAATTGCCAGGTCCTGTTATCCCTGTGTCCGTCACCTAGTCTGCTTTTCCATCCCTGTCGTGCCCACTATTCCTGTCCGAACCCATCTGTCCAGCCTGCCTCAGGTTCCCACTCTGTACCCATCTATTCCTGTGTCAGTCTCCTGTTCTGGGAGTCAACTGCCACAGTCACTGCCCTGGGAGAGGTACGTGGCGTCCACCTTGTGGAGGGTGCTTAGTTAAGCCCCTCCCACTAAAGGGTAAGCCCGGGTCCCCCCTGTGGTCCAGTGGGCCCACTAATCCCACTCGCTGCCCCTACACCGGCCATGAGCGTTACACATATGCCTGTTACAAATACAAAGAAGCCATTGACCTATACGCCCCATTTACATGGTCTGCCTTCTAACCCTCGATGTGTTAATGTGTTTTCTCACCTCCCGGTATGACTAAACGTTTTTGGAACTTTTATCTCCTAAGACGGTCCATGTCCATTTCCCACAAATAAATAATATTCTGGGGATTGGATTTAGGTACCGGGAACAGAACAATGTTAGCCTGAGCCGTGCGGTATTATTTCTGGCTCGGGCCTCCTCCTGTGACGGTATTCTTCTGATAAACTAAACACAATGCTGCTCGACGGCACGAAGCCTCCAACACAACCTCGACTCGCTCGCAAGTCTCGAGACCACAAACTCTTAAACACATAACGCTGTCTGCCACGGCCACACCATGTGATTGTCTTTTAATAGATCCAATAAAAAAAAAAAATTGAGAAGGGAAATAATATTCTTCGTCCTTGGCTATTCCTTGTCTTGGCTATTCCGACTGTGCAATGTGGTCCGTCCCGAAGGAGATGGCGTCCGGGGCCATATGTAGTGTGTGTGAGAGCTACTTAAGGAGTAAAACAGGAAGTTCTTGTACTCGTTTTGTCTTTTTTTTATACACAATGTTCCAAGATGAAGTCAAAGCAGAAGTTATTGATGTCAACAAGCCAAGTCCTTTCTTCTTGTTTTGCCGAACAAGAGCGGAAGAAAATAATTCGTTCTCCTCGGTCTTCTTGGTTCCGAAAAGCCGGAGCCGAGCCAAAGAGTCGAAAGAGAAGATGATGATGATGAAGAAGTGAAAAGAGATGATGTTTATCTAAGAGGGATATCGATGCCGGCTCGCGGGTGATAGCAGCCAAGACTTTCTCATGCATCCTTAAGACAGATCGACTCTTCACCGGGAGACGACAGACTAATTACAGTGCCGCTGCCAAGGAGGGACTCACACATGTAAACCATTACGCGCAATATAGATGTTCCCTCTTAGGATACTTAGTCTCATTAGACATGGTTTTTATGAATGTTATAAAATCGGGGCCGAATAGAAATGTAAAAGGTTTTAAATAGACGCAGCGTAATTCCCTCGTGTATTTATGGAACCGGAGAAACTGTGGTTTGACATTTCATTATTCATATTTTCTTTTTCTTTTCCTGCTATTTTTCCATCAGTTCCCATCTCTCCTTTTTTATCTGATTATATCAGGATATTTGATTTTTGGTATGGGGCACACATCCAGTGAAATAGTTTAGGGGTAGCTGCGGGACAAGAAAGTCTGGTAAATGGCAGTCTGGTAAATGGAGCTTTTAAGACAAATCTGCTACCGTTTTGCGGAAGATCGTTCTGGACGAAGCAGAGTTTACTCTAAATATGCTTTTATATAATCCCATGTAAAGGTTTTGTCCTTAAAGTGCAACTTTCCCATTATTTCTGTTTGAGAAGGATATGAAACCACACAATAAAAAAGGAAGACAGCAGCAGGAGAAGAGTGTGCTGACCTTGTCGGGAGGCAGTGACCTATCTAGTCTTATAAAGATGTCACTGAGGGCAGGAAAATGGTCATAATATATCAAAGGGGATGAAGACGGGTCACAGATGAAGGTTTAAATAGAGCACGGTCCTCAGCAGCACAGAGGATTTCAGGAGAAGAATTTGCCAATATTGTGGGAGGCAGTGACCCATTAACGCCATATGTTATTGAAGACTGGAGGCATTTGTGTAGGGATGGAACTAGAGTTGAGTGAGTACCTAACTATTCGTACTGGCTATACTCATAAAGAGTACTGTCTAATACTCGCGTATTCATTCCGATTAGTGTGTGCAATGCAAGTCAATGGGGAACAACTCTCAAAGTAACGAGTAACACAAATTCCGCACTATTCGCTACTTGCATGTTACGCGTTACTTTGGCAGTTTTTTCCCATTGACTTGTATTGCACACGTTATTCGGAATGAATATGCGAGTATTAGACAGTACTCGTTATGAGTTAGGTACTCGCTCAACTCTAGATGGAACAATTAACTGAAAAGGACCACTACCTGGTCATAATACCAACATTGTCATGCCAGATACGAGGAAGTACCAAGTGAACGGCGAAAGGGAAGGGAAGGGAAACCCTGTGACTAGGGAAGGGGGAGATGGTGACCCCTGACCAAACCTACCGCTGATCCGTGGGGTCCTTCACCACCCTAGATAGGTTCCGCACCTATGCACCAAGCTGCATACCTGACCCTAGTTATTCCTAGTGCTGGGCCCTAAATAGGGAACGGGTAGGATGAGCTATTTGTCAACCCCACTAAATGTTATAGAAGACACAAGGAGGACACACGGGGGAAAGTGCATGAACTACTTATCCACAGATGACTCAGGCAAGAGTTCAGCAAAGCTTCAGCAACAATACTACAGATGAGAGCAAGTCACCTGCTTGCAACCAGATCTAGAATGGTCTGAATAATATCACCAGCACCAGTCCAGGTAAGAAGGGAGTATTTGAGCACCAAGAGAATACTGATAATCAGCAGCTGGATGGAAGGAGAGTTCCTGCTGGGTCCAAAAGGGGGAGAGATGAAAATCCAGTAGGAAAGCTACCTATAGAAGTTAGAAGTTCAGCAAAGTAATAGCAACGATAGTACAGATGAGAGCAAGCCACCTACTTGCAACCAGAGCTAAAATGAACTGAATAATATCACCTACACCATTCCAGGGAAGATGAGAGTATTTACGCTCAAAGGGAATACTGATGATCAGCAGCTGGATGGAAGGCAAGCTCCTGCTGGTTCCAAGTAGGAAAGCTTCCTAATGTAATGAATACAAACAGAAGGAAAAATAGAAAGTCAGGGAGCATTTTGCGCAGCCAAACACTGTGATCTTCTATTGCCAGAAACCACATTACAGTCACTCGTGACAACTATACCTGGTGTTATATGGATGAGGCTGCAGAGGTGAAAAATGCTGATGTATGGAGGCGCTGATTGTTAAATATTATAGATGCACAAAGATAAGGGTTGTATAAGGCGCCAGTCTCAGAGATACGTGTAGTGCAACACGCTGCTTACAGCCTATGAGTGACACCCATACTATTAGATAAGGCAAGCTGCCAGCACTACACAAGTGTACCCCACTCACAGGGTCTGGCTGAATCCGGCAAAGATGAAAAATATAGGAGATATTAGCTGAGATTATTGCAAACTCGTAATCCCCATCAAGGGTCCTCATTGTCTTGTGAGTCCCTACACCACACCTACACCCTACACCAAAATCAAAAGTAATTTACTGAAAAAGACAAATTTAAACATTTATCCATTCTGCAGTGTATTGGTATTGTAACCAGGTATTGGTAAGTATGGCATCTTTATTCTGTGTAGGGAGAGAATATTAAGTAGTTAAAGGGGTTTTCCAACAAACAAAGTTGATTTTAATCAATAGATCTTGGAATAATAATAAGTTTCAAAATTGGATGTGATTAAAATGTTCCTGTGCTGAGATAATCTTATATATGTGTCACTGCTGTACATTTTTTTTTTTTTGAGAGAAGACATTTTTTTAAAAAGAGGCAGCGAAATGTTTTACCTCACAAAAACATCAGCTATGATCTTTGCTGTAATGTTTTACCGCACAAAAAGATCAGCTATGATCCCGTGCTGGTATGTTTTACCTCGCAAAAAGATCATCTATGATCCCGTGTGTCACGGGTTTCTTCTCTCATATCATACAATCAACAGAGCGAGAGATGGCTGTACAATCCAAAGAGCATTTATTCCAAGCAAATCAAATGGTCCATAACATAATCCACAAAACAGTGGGTAAAATTAGTCCAGTAACACGAATATAGTCCAGAAAGCGATAAATATATGTCCATGTCTCTCTGAGAAGCCACAGCTTCCCTCAGAGGTTCAATCTTCTTCCTTCAAGTTCTCAAACAGACTGACTGCCCCAGGTAAGCAAAAATGTCTCTGGGCCCAGCTCCCCCCACACCCAGGGACGGAAGCGCCTCAAGAGGCTATAACCTTGCACTATAGGGGGTGATTACTTACAAACAATTCAGAGTACACAGAAGCAGTACAAATAAGACAGTGAACCATGCCTAAAATAGAAACCTACACAAAATAGTACATGACCCACAATATCCCACCATCACACCGTGCTATAATATCTGTATTCTTTTTTACTTACTCCCCTGCCCAGGAGCTGTGAGATGATCAGACCATGTCCCTGTACAGTCAGACACAACCATTACACAGTACACAGCAGGGACACATATATAAGATTATCTCAGCACAGCAACACTTTTATAAAACACATTCAATTGTGGAAATTATTATTATTCCAAGATCTATTGATTAAAAAATAAAATAAAATGAACTTTATTCATGGGAAAACCCCTTTAATAAATTCATACAAACTATCAGCAGCAGACGTGGAGTGTGTTGAGCTTCTGGCAGACAGTGACCTATTAATATAATGTTAAAAAAAAGGGCTGCACATATCAGGGATTGGTGCATAAATGGAGAAAAGAGAGGAAATAGCAACGCAAAATGATTATTTAGTATAGAAACTTTGAAGGAATAGGTGTACTGATCTTGTCGGTGGTAGGATCTGCTGCAAAAGAAGAATGTGATGCTACCAAGTAACGCAAGAAAAATCAATTTATAGACGTTAAAAGGATGTTCAATAAAAAGTGTGCTACAATGGAATCCCATGTATCGATCTGTTATCTTTTCTGGATTTGCTGTACTGACTTTAACATCAAGTTAAAGCCAATACAGAGCAATTAGCAAAAGCAAGCTTCGTAGTTTTTTTTGTTTTTGACTTTAGCCTATGTTGATAAAAATTGCAAGGATGTTTTCACAAAGGCTCTCTACAGAGGAACAGAAATTTCTATTGCAGTTACTGATGATGATTACACAGCTGCTCTATAAATTATAATTTCAGAGTAATTAGCAGAATCAATCTTTATAGTCTTTTTTGTTTTTGACTTAAGCCTATGTTGATAAAAATTGCAAGGACGTTTTCTTGCAAGGACGTTTTCACTTAAGGCCGCTTTACATGGGGTGATTTATTGTGCGATCACACCCTCCTCCATCAATTTGTTGCCTGTGGCACACAAAGTCGGTAACCCCCGTCACACGTACTTACCTCCTCAACGACGTCGCTGTGGGCGGCGAACATCCACTTACTGAAGGGGGGGGGACGTTCGGCGTCACAGCGACGTCACACAGCGGCCTCCCAATAGAAGCGGAGGGGCGGAGATAAGCGGGACGTAACATCCCGCCCACCTTCTTCCTCCGCATTGCCGGCGGCCGCAGGTAAGCTGCAGTTTATCATTCCCGGGGTGTCACACGGAGCGATGTGTGGTGCCTCGGGAACAATGAACAACCGGCGCGCAGAAGGACGTTCGATTTTTTGAAAATAAGCGACGTGTCAACGAGCAACGATAAGGTGAATATTTTTGCTCGTTCACAGTCGGACCTAACACAACCGCCACCAGGTACAACTTTCTCCAGGGAACCCCAGTCCTCAGCTCCATTCCCCTCCTCTAGGTGTTATCAGCCCTGGTCTCGTGGCATCTCCTCAACAGGAGCTGTTCTCTGGACGTCTGCACTCTCCTGCAGCCTCTGACGTTCTCCTAAAACGTCTGTGTGCTCTGCACTAAGCTCACTCCTTCAGGCCCCCCTCCCCTTGGTTGTCATGGGGACCTGCCTGTGTCCAGCCACCTGCTCATTAAGGAGACAGGATGAGTCATGGACTCAGAACAAACTTCATGCTGCAAAAGCTATTAACTCCTTCCTGCCAGTGTGATGTTAGTGTGTGTTGTGGGGACTCTTCTTCCTCCTGCCCGGGAAAAATGGGGTAACATTTAATACCCTGTAACGACCCGTTTACAGGGGCGTTACACAGTTACTGATGATGATTAGACAGCTGCTCTATAAAGAATAATTTCAGAGCAATTAGCAGAATCAAGCTTCATAGTTTGTTTTTAACTTAAGCCTATGTTGATAAAAATTACATGGACTTTTGCACAAAGGATCTCTACAGCGGAACAGAAAATTCTATTGCAGTTACTGATGATGATTAGACAGCTCCTCTATAAGTAATACTAATTTAATTTCTTTAGCACCAATATATTCTGCAGCAATTTACAAATCAGATATTTACGGTCTTCTGGCTTATTTAGATTATAGTAACGAGAATAGTTATACTGTCCTCCCACCAGGCAGAACCTGGTTCTAGCTCACATTTGCCAACATTTAGAAATTAATTTCTGCAGGCGTTAGCTCATACTTGCCACGCTTTATAAATTCCTTTTTGTGAGTTTGGGAATGGCGGCATTCTTAAAACACAAATTCAGCCACGCACTAACAAATTTCTTTTGCCAGGTCACATCCCCATCCATCCATTGAATGGTGCTATAGATGTCAAAGCTGTATCTGATGATGGAGTATCCCGATGTCAAAGCTGTATCTGATGATGGAGTATCCCGGTGTCCAAGCAAAAAAAACTACGGGTAAGCAATCTCTTGCAGGAGCTCTGCGCAGTGCCCGGGGGTCTTCCTAACCTCTATAGAAGTCTGGGATGTCTCCCTTTTTTGTTTCTCTAGTGTCATCTATGGACTGGTAAACAATAAGCCAATTTCCAAAAAGAAAACCCTTGAAGTCAAAGAAAGGCATCCTAATAATGGAGCTTTCATATCCTAAAGCATAAAAATTAAGGGAGTAAAGTTATCCACCTTGAACAACCCCAATTAAAAACTACCATATATGTAATTATGTAATTATTACAGAGAAAGAGATGAGAGAACCTGAACTGTAAAGTTCAGGGTTCGTATTGAACACTGACTTGAAGAAAAAAAAAATCAGTATCAGAGATTGGAGTTGGGTGGTGTACTTATGCTAACCACTCAATCAAGCAGTGTGGAGCTTGTATATGCTCCGAGCTCGGCCCAGTAAGCGCCACTTGCAGTCTCTGAATGGTTCTCAATGGGGGTAAAAAAACATTTTTGGATGTAGTGTGTCCCAATAAGAAATACAAAAAAAAGCCCACCCTTCCTCATAAATGCTCTGTTTATGGCTAACTATATGTGAGCAGAGAGCCGAACTGTACAATTATATTATTTATTATTACAGCGCTATTTATTACATGGCACTTTACATGTGAAAAGGGTACACATAATAGGGACAAGTACAATAATAACAAACAAAATAAGGCAGAGTGGTACAGGAGAGCAGACCCTGCCTGCGAGGGCTCACAGTCTACAGGAGGAGAGAATACCCTGCCCGCGAGGGCTCACAGTCTACAGGAGGAGAGAATACGCTGCCCGCGAGGGCTCACAGTCTACAGGAGGAGAGAAGACCCTGCCTGCGAGGGCTCACAGTTTACAGGAGGAGAGAGGACCCTGCCCACTAGGGCTCATAGGCTACAAGTGATGGGTGAGGATACAGTAGGTTAGGGTGGAGATGGTTGTGTGGGTCTTCAGGTTCCTTTTGAAGCTTGTCAAGGTAGGCAAGAGTCTGATATGTTGTAGAAGAGCGTTCCAGAGTATGAAGGATGCACAGGAAAAATTTTGGATACGGTGGTGGAAAATGACATGAGAGGGAATAAGATGAGAACATCTTGTGAGGATCGACAGTTATGTGCAGGTAAATACCAGAGACTAGGTCACAGATCTATGGAAGAGACAGGTTGTGGATGGCTTTGTATGTCATGGTTAGGGTTTTGAACTGGAGTCGTTGGGCAACGGGGAGTCAGTGAAGGAATTGGCAGAGAAGACAGGTTGGAGAGTAGCGGGGGTGGAATAGTCAGACAGCATAGTTTAGAATAGATTGTAGGGGTGCGAGTCTGTTAGAGGGGAGGCCACAGTGCAGGGGGTTGCAATAGTCCAGGCGGGAGATAATAATCATTGACTTCCAATGGGGTTCAGACTCCAGGATCAAGTGCAGATCAAGTCAGAGTCCCGAATGGAACTTCATCTAAAGTCCCACTGAACCCGGCTAACCCGAACGTCCGCGAGTTCACTCATCTCTAGCAGAGACCTCTAATCTTTAAAGATTTTGATTATGTGTTTCACCAATGAAACCTGTTACCATTATCCATACTTATGAAGAAGAAAACGGCACTTCCTTCGTATATATTTTCAAAAGGTGTCGGGGTGCACTTCAGGTTCCAAAGCCATAAAACAAGAAGTAACAAGGCACTCCCAGAGTGTGATGAAAAAGTATATTTATTGTGCTTGAAGAACGTTTTCGGCCCAAATTGGACCTTCCTCAGTAGCACAAATGTGAGGAGGAATGTAGCATGGACTGCAGACGCGGAATCCACCGCTGCAGCCCCCATGCCTCACTACTGCTGTAACGAGTCCTGTTCACAGTTCTCTTTGGCTGTCTGTACTGGCAGCCAACTTACCAATGCAACCAATGCTCCTCAAAGATTTTAATCTTGGAAGAATATTTAAAAAGTAACTTAAGCTTTACCAAATCGCCTTATTACGTTGCGTCCTTTCTTTGACTCTTGTTTCCTAGTTTAATTTAAATTTTGGCCTATGTATCATTTTGGCTTCTGTCTCAGTCTTCTGATTTTACCGGGACCTGTGGAGTCCTATCCATAATGTAGTGCATCTCCTGATTTCATCTCCTACAAATGACTACTAGTTCCAAATTCAGTACCTCATAGACAGATATTTCTTCACACCTCAACTATGACCTTCTGTATCGAATACACCTGGCAAGTCCAACCAATTACAGTAATTACTCATTGTATTGGTTTTACTGCAATCATAGAAAGAAAAGTTCTGTATACATCAGGTAAAAAGAGGTTAAAAAGTCAACTTCAAGACCTTCGCCCAAGTTTTAACTCACACGTGATGACATAAAACCGAGAAAAAAAAATAGTTTGGAGTTGAAAATGATTTAAATTTGCCAGCTCCCAGCTTTTCTGGCCATCGGCCAAGACTAATTTGGATCGGGGCATTTCAAAGCTGTTTGTACAGCCTTACATTTGCCAGAAAAAAAAAAGTAGTCTTACAGGAGAGGTTAGAAAAAGTGCAGGACAAGAAGAGGTCTGTTCTCCGGTATGTAGGTTTACCGAGGTGTCCAGAATTGGTACAGAAGATAGGCTATAGAAAAAAAAGTAGAATACGCTGTGGAGACTATGGCACCACCATTAGTGCACACTGAAATGTATGTAGCCATATGATATAATACAGAACATCATGAACATGACCTGCAGCTAGCCCCAATTCAAGTGGATATTGGTATGAAGGGTTGCAATATTGGGTACATCATCATGTACGGGAGCACCGTTGACTTGGACATCCCAATATTCAATCCCAAAGTCCAGAGCAAGCAGGCATATACAGTAAATCAATGTTGCCGATCGGGACCGTAACCAATATGACCACATTTCAACAACTCTTTGATTTTTTTCAGTCCCGGGTTATTATTGGAGTTTTTCTAACCTTTAAAACTCAGAATAAATAATGTCATAGGCTATGTGCGCACTTACCGGATTTTGCCACGGATTTTCCGCGGATTTGCTGCATGTTTCGCTGCAGAAAATGTTCATAACATCTCTGCAGTGAATCACCAGCAAATCCTATGGAGAAAAAAAATCCTGTGCGCACTGGGCGGAATTTGACAGCTGCATGTTTTGCTGCGGGAATCCCGCAGCAAAAACAAGTGCATGTCACTTCTTTTCCACACGTCGCTGCGGGATTTCACTCCATTGACTCAATGTTAATCATGAAATCCCGCAGGGAATAACGCAGGCAGCAAATTCTGTGCGGTTCACTGCGTTTTCCTGCGTTATTCCCTGCGGTATTTCGCGGTTTACCTCCGGTAATGTACATCGCTTGTCTGCGGTTTTGCAGGGAAGTGATGTCATTACAGGAAGAGGAAGCCGTGCAGAGAGTAAACACACACAGATCACACACACAGACATCACAGACATAGAACACATAGACACAGACACATAGAACACACATAGAAAGAAAACGGAAATATAGAAAAAAAAGAACGTGGGCTCCGCTACATATTTACCTTCCAGCCGAGGTAAGCACACAGCGGCGGCCCGGTATTCTCAGGCTGGGGAGGGAGAGGGGCAGGGGTAATGTCCCCCGCCTCACTCCCCCTCCGGCAGCCGAGAATATCAGCCGCAGCTGCCCCGGCACTGTCGCATGCAATATGCGGCACTACCGGAGTGTCCTCGGCTCTTCTTGCCACCGTGTAGCAGTGGTGGCAAGGTAATACAAGGGGTTAATGGTGGTGGGGGACCACCGCCATTAACCCCAGGCTTGATCATGGCAGCGTCTATGTGACAGCTGACATGATCAACCCGTAAGTAAAGTGAAAAAAACACAGACACCGAAAAATCCTTTATTTTAAATAAAACCAACAAGCCTCGTTCACCATTTTATTAACCCCCCCCAAACAAAGCTCCGGCGTAATCCACCACTCCGGCGTAATCCACAGGTCCGGCTCCGGCGTCCTGCACTGCTTACATCCAGCCGCGACTGTCACAGACACAGGCTGAATGCAGCAGACAGCAGAGGTAATTACCGGTCATTTCCCACGGCCGGTAATGTGAACTCACTGCCGACCGTGGGAAATGCAGCGATCTGTCCTCTATCTATCCCTCTATCTATCTGTCTATCTATCTATCCCTCTATCTATTCTTCTGTCTATCTACTATCAGAATTAAATGTATTTTTTTTTTTTTTCTTCAATGTGCTTTATTGCATTGAATGCAATAAAGCACATCCCAACCCGCACGCGGCAAAACCGCGGCAATACCGCGAACAATACCGCGGTAAAACCGCAGCAAACCGCGGCAAACCGAATGCGGTTTTCGGGTGCGGTTTCCCGCGGTTTTTTACCGCGGGTGCGGTAATCTTTGAGAGCATGCGGAATTTACGCAAGGAAATTTCATTTCCCAGTGCGCACAGAGCCATATACTTACAATCTGCAAACCACTATTTCTAAATTATGTCGTCTAAATTAGACCAAACAAAAACCTCTAAAACATCACGTCTATTATATCCATTAAAAATAGCTTATCCCAAATATGAACACTAGGGCCATACCCAATTGTGAAGTCACTGACCAATGTCGTGAAGTGCATAAAACAGGTGAGGTCCTGAATCGGGCAGTGGGCAATATAGGCGTGCGGTTGTGTCGCTCCTATATAGACGTTGTCAAATATATACATAAGATATCACGACATTCAGGATAAGGGGCCTAATACTGCCTAATGCTGATCCCTTCCTAACAACGGAGGTTAGATTCACCTTAATGTTTTGGGTGCCCCCGTTCCTCGGCGGCTAGCCCTACTTGCCCCTGTCACTATCACATAACCTACACCACCACCAAGTGCAGTGTGCTGGAGTGATTATACACCACCAAGTGCAGTGTGCTAGAGTGATTTTACAGTCATATGTCATAGATCATAATTCAAGGTTAGACCCTGATCCCATGTAAAGAATATCAATCCCCAATTGCACAGAATGCTATCTGGCTATGATAAATAGGGGATACGTGAGGTCCTGGCAGATAAGTACTGGGACTCTCAGGCCTATCATCTATATATGTAGGTTAGGACCCTAACCTCACGTATCCCCCATTTATCATAGCACTGTCTGCTAATGTGTTGTCAGGTCCCTGTAACACTGTATTTGCCTAAACTCATATTTGACCTGCCTGAACCCTACTTCATTCTGTCTGCAACAGAACCTGAAGCATAACCTGTTTCATCAGTACCATTCTTCCTGTCTGCACCTGAACCAGGACCTGTCCAGTCTGTACCACCCATTGTCTGCATCTGAACCTGCACCCGAACCTGTACTACCTATGGTTCCAACTCAGTTTTGCCTTCGGTCAGTCCTGACTCCACCCTGTAGCTCCCACTCAGCTGCTTGGTGTCAGTCTTGACTCCAGCCTGTGGCTCTGACTCTGCCTTGCTTGCTACCAGTTCAGGCTGCAGCCTATGAATCTGGCTCAGTGTCATCTACTGGTGTTCGGGTCAGCTATTGCAGACCTGGGGACTATCCTGAGTTGCACCTGGAGGCTACCTCCTCCATATATCTCTTAACTAATCAACCGCTACACTCCAAAACGTAATCTCTGGTCCTCCCAAATCTCCTTTCCTCCTCTCTCATTCGCTCCTCATGCAACCACCTCCAAGACTTTTCCCGAGAATCCCCTCTATTCTGGAATTTGCTGCCTCACCACGTCAGACTATCTGCTACACTTGCAAGCTTCAAACGGAACTTGAAAACTCATCTGTTCAGGAATGCCTATAATCTTCAATGACCCCACTGCTTCATCACCACCACAGCTATTGCCCCAGCACCGTGCGGAGCTGCCGCCTCCGCCTCACCACCATGCGGAGCTGCCGCCGCCTCACCACCGTGCAGAGCTGCCACCGCCTCACTTCCGTGCGTAGCTGCCGCCACCTCACCACCGTGCAGAGCCGCCACATGACCAACACCCCACCTACTGTCTCCTCCCCAAAATCCTATAGAATGTAAGCTCGTAAGGGCAGGGTCCTCTTCTCTCTGTACCAGTCAGTCTATTGAAACTTGTATATGTATTCTGTATGTAACCCCTTCCCATTTACAGCGCCATGGAATTAATGGTGCTCTATAAATAAATAAATAATAATACCTGCAGCATGAAGCTAACCTCCCCATCAGAGGCTTTAGAGAAGACCAGGTAGCCACTTAGTCACGCCCCTTCAGGGTAAGCCCGAGCTCCGTGATCCAGTGGGTCCACACACCCTTCTCAGCTGTATCGGTCACTGCTGCTCCCGCCGTAACATATGTAAAGAAATGTCATCACTTTATGACTAAAGCCCACTTTACACGCTGCAATGTTTCTTACAATGTGTCGGCGGGGTCACGTCGTAAGTGATGCACATCTGGCATCGTAAGCTACATTGCAGTGTGTAACAGCTACGAACGATTGCGATTGAACGGTAAAATGTTCATCGCACGCACATCGTTCATTTCTCTAGAATTGAACGTCAGATTGTTCATCGTACCCGGGGTAGCAGACATTGCAGTGTGTGACACCTTGGGAACGATGAAGAGATCTTACCTGCGTCCTGCGGCTCCCGGCCAGCAATGCGGAAGGAAGGGGGTGGGCGGGATGTTTACGTCCCGCTCATCTCCGCCCCTCCGCTTCTATTGGCCGGCTGCCGCGTGACGTCGATGTGACGCCAAACGTCCCTCCCACTCCAGGAAGTGGACGTTCGCCGCCCACAGCGAGGTCGTATGGACGGGTAAGTACGTGTGACGGGGGTTAATCGCTTGTGCGGCATGTTCAACAAATTGAACGTGCCGCACATACGATGGGGGCGTTGCAAATCGCATACGATACTGTATGCGAAATTGCAACGTGTAAAGCAGGCTTAAAAGGGGACTTGATACAATTGATCCTGAGAATGGAAGGGATGCAACACGATTCCTCACACTGTATAGGAAACCAGCATTGCTCTGTTCAAGAGAATGAACTGTGTGGCTGGGAGCGTCACTATATGTGCAAAGCTTAGAAAAGGGTGCAGGCAGTGACAAATATGATGTAGCCCCTCCATTTTAAGGACCAGTAGTTGTCCCAAAAAAGACCAATGATCTCATTAGAAATCTCAAACGAGTAACTCTCTAAACCCTGACCCAGGTTATTGACAAGAGAATAGTTGTGCTCTGTTTAAAGTACAGCAACTGTAGGCTGAGCTGCGAGACGGCAGTCAGGCATTAAAACACTATTTGACGTGGTTTCAATGTGGTTTATTTTGCAGAAGTAATTATCCTGAACGGTCCCATGTGATGCTGTCTATCCTGGACAAAGTTTAATCGCCAAATTTTGATATTTTCTTCCAACTTTTGTTGCATTTGGCATTTTGTTCCGTAGAGTTCATAAACCTGGTATTGCCATAGGAAACATTCATCACTTCTATGACTTTATTATTATTACTAAGTGTGTAGGACGTTACTCCACGGCAAATATGGTGGTAGTTGGGTGGTAGCTTCTAATCACTAACGGCCATGAAACAGACATGTCAACTGGTACAAAGTAATACAAGAAGAAAGCATTATTTTATCTGAAGAGGTCCAAATTCTGTTAAGATTAACATATACAGTACAGACCAAAGGTTTGGACACACCTTCTTATTCAATGAGTTTTCTTTATTTTCATGGCTCTGAAACTTGTAGATTCACATTAAAGGCATCAAAACTATGAATTAAAACATGTGAAATGAAATACTTAAAAAAAAGTGTGAAACAACTGAAAATATGTCTTATATTCTAGGTTCTTCAAAGTAGCCACCTTTTGCTTTGATTACTTTGCACACTCTTGCCATTCTCTTGACGAGCTTTAAGAGGTAGTCACTGGAAATGGTTTTCCAACAGTCTTGAAGGAGTTCCCAGAGATGCTTAGCACTTGTTGCCCCTTTTGCTTTCACTCTGCGGTGCAGCTCACCCCCAAACCATCTCGATTGGGTTCAGGTCTGGTGACTGTGGAGGCCAGGCCATCTGGCGTAGCACCCTATCACTCTCCTTCTTAGTAAAATAGCCCTTACACAGCCTGGAGGTGTGTTTGGGGTCATTGTCCTGTTGAAAAATAAATGATGGTCCAACTAAACGCAAACCGGATGGAATAGCATGCCGCTGCAAGATGCTGTGGTAGGCATGCTTGGTCTGTATGGCTTCAATTTTGAATAAATCCCCAACAGGGTCACCAGTAAAGCACCCCCACATCATCACACCTCCTCCTCCATGCATCACGGTGGGAACCAGCCATGTAGAGTCCATCCGTTCACCTTTTCTACAAAGACACGGTGGTTGGATCCAAAGATCTCAAATTTGGACTCATCAGACCAAAGCACAGATTTCCACTGGTCTAATGTCCAATCCTTGTGTTCTTTAGCCCAAACAAGTCTCTTCTGCTTGTTGCCTGTCCTTAGCAGTGGTTTCCTAGCAGCTATTTTACCTTTAAGGCCTGCTGCACAAAGTCTCCTCTTAACAGTTGTTCTAGAGATGAGAAGGTGTGTCCAAACGTTTGGTCTGTACTGTATATGTATATACAGTGCCTACAAGTAGTCTTCAACCCCCTGCAGATTTAGCAGGTTTCATAAGATGCAAATAAGTTAGAGCCTGCAAACTTCAAACAAGAGCAGGATTTATTAACAGATGCAGAAATCTTACAAACCAACAAGTTATGTTGCTCAGTTAAATTTTAATACATTTTCAACATAAAAGTGTGGGTGAATTATTATTCAACCCCTAGGTTTAATATTTTGTGGAATAACCCTTGTTTGCAATTACAGCTAATAATCGTCTTTTATAAGACCTGATCAGGCCGGCACAGGTCTCTGGAGTTATCTTGGCCCACTCCTCCATGCAGATCTTCTCCAAGTTATCTAGGTTCTATGGGTGTCTCATGTGGACTTTAATCTTGAGCTCCTTCCACAAGTTTTCAATTGGGTTAAGGTCAGGAGACTGACTAGGCCACTGCAACACCTTGATTTTTTCCCTCTTGAACCAGGCCTTGGTTTTCTTGGCTGTGTGCTTTGGGTCGTTGTCTTGTTGGAAGATGAAATGATGACCCATCTTAAGATCCTTGATGGAGGAGCGGAGGTTCTTGGCCAAAATCTCCAGGTAGGCCGTGCTATCCATCTTCCCATGGATGCGGACCAGATGGCCAGGCCCCTTGGCTGAGAAACAGCCCCACAGTATGATGCTGCCACCACCATGCTTGACTGTAGGGATGGTATTCTTGGGGTCGTATGCAGTGCCATCCATTCTCCAAACGTCACGTGTGTGGTTGGCACAAAAGATCTCAATCTTGGTCTCATCAGACCAGAGAACCTTGAACCAGTCTGTCTCAGAGTCCTCCAAGTGATCATGAGCAAACTGTAGACGAGCCTTGACATGACGCTTTGAAAGTAAAGGTACCTTACGGGCTCGTCTGGAACGGAGACCATTGCGATGGAGTACGTTACTTATGGTATTGACTGAAACCAATGTCCCCATTGCCATGAGATCTTCCCGGAGCTCCTTCCTTGTTGTCCTTGGGTAAGCCTTGACTCTTCGGACAAGCCTGGCCTCGGTTTCGGGAGGAAACTTTCAAAGGCTGTCCAGGCCGTGGAAGGCTAACAATAGTTCCATAAGCCTTCCACTTCCGGATGATGCTCCCAAAAGTGGAGACAGGTAGGCCCAACTCCTTGGAAAGGGTTTTGTACCCCTTGCCAGCCTTGTGACCCTCCACGATCTTGTCTCTGATGGCCTTGGAATACTCCTTTGTCTTACCCATGTTGACCAAGTATAAGTGCTGTTCACAAGTTTGGGGAGGGTCTTAATTAGTCAGAAAAGGCTGGAAAAAGAGATAATTAATCCAAACATGTGAAGCTCATTGTTCTTTGTGCCTGAAATACTTCTTAATACTTTAGGGGAACCAAACAGAATTCTGGTGGTTTGAGGGGTTGAATAATAAATGACCCTCTGAATAAACTTTTCACAATTTAAAAAAAAAAAAAAAAAAAAAGGAAATAACATTCTTTTTTGCTGCATTTCACACTTCCAGGCTGATCTACAGTCCAAATGTCACAATGCCAAGTTAATTCCGAATGTGTAAACCTGCTAAATCTGCAGGGGGTTGAATGCTACTTGTAGGCATGTAGGCACTGTATATATATATATATATATATATATATATATATATATATATATATATATATATATATATATATATATATATATATACATATATATATATATATATATATATATACATATATATATATATACATATATACATACATACATATATACATACATATATATATACATACACACACACACATACACACACATATATCTATTGTATTTTTCATCTACAGATGCCACTAGGGGGCATAGATATAAACAGAGCTCAGCTACCTACATCAGTTCCAAGGATTTTGAATGGAGAATTCATGCTCATGCGCCACCACAGCTACATATACACTTCTTCATAGGTGTTTAAGTGGTGGGATCACCAGGGGCGATGATCGATTTTGTCAGCCTACCTCTTTATTTGACATTATACAGATCAGTATTCAGAGACCTCCTGCCACCTACAGGCAAATAATAATTTGGTATTTAACTTTAGGGGATTTGGAAGTCCATGTGTGTCGCCCAGAGCTATGGGGTACTCGGTCTCGGGTGGGGTACTGCTGGGGAGATGTCACTTGGTGGCCGTTACCCTGGGGATCCTTTTTAAAAGGGGTATACTTACAAGGGAGGTTAGATAAACGTTTATAATGTGACACCACTTGCGGGTTGTGACTATGTAGTTGGAGCCGCCGGTGCACAGTTCTCACTGCTGGGGCTGGTGTTGGTGGCAGCCTGGATGCTAGGCTCTTTGCAAGCAGGGCCCCAGAAGCTAGGTGATGTTGATGGGTGCGAAAAGAAGGTAAGCCACACAAGGGGTTGCAGTATAACTGGTGCCTCTGCTTACAGTCTCTTGCAAACTGGTCACCTGAGAAAGGCTGGTCTTGACCGCTGGTCCCCTTAGTACCAGTGCCAATGTAGTGACCTGGTGGCTTCTTTCCCCTGCACCTGTCTCTGTTTGGTGGGTCCCTGTGGCTTGGAGTGGCTGGGGGTCCCCTTCTGGTAGTCTCTCAACGGTAGTCTGTATGACGGTAGCGTGAACCCTGTGTGGTTGGAGTCTCTGGTACTGTTCCCCAGTTCTCCCGTTGCTACTGTGTTCTGAACTTCCAGGTCAGTGAGGTCCTTGATGGTCCCCTCACTGTGCAGATTTTATCAGGTCTGCCTATTGTAATTATGGATGTTTATAAAATAGATTTGAGTTGTGTAGTCGCTACCTACTGTCCATCATTATGGAAGTTTATAGGATGGCTTGCACATGTGCTGTTTCCTGCCGACCATCTATATGGAAGTTTATAGGATGGCTTGCACATGTGCTGTTTCCTGCCGACCATCTATATGGAAGTTTATAGGATGGCTTGCACATGTGCTGTTTCCTGCCGACCATCTATATGGAAGTCTATAGGATGGCTTGCACATATGCTGTTTCCTGCCAACCATCTATATAGAAGTTTATAGGATGGCTTTCACATGTGCAGTAACTCCCTAACGACCACCTATATAGAACAATATATGATGTTATGCACATGAAACTATACAGTTGCATGCAAACGTTTGGGCACCCCTGGTCAAAATTACTGTTATTGTGAACAATTAAGCCAGTTGAAATGATCTCAAAAGGCATAAAGTTAAGGATCTAATGACTCAAGAAACAGTTTAACACTAGAACTACTGGACTCGTGACACCTATATAGAAATACATGGTGCAAAGTAGTCAAAATGACTACCTCAGTAGTTCTAGTGTTAAGGCCTAAAAATTGTATTTTTTATTTAATACTATTTTAAAATTATATTCACATTAATTTGCTCAACAGGTGTAAGCAATGAATGGAGACCGACCAATACAATCCACATACATATTTTTAAGCTCCAGTTATAACTTTCCTTTAGGCTTCCAGAGTATATAGAACATTTTTTTAAAAAATATCAGTACAAATCACAAGCCTTATAGGTTAGATTAATCTATTTAATACATTAATTTATAAACAGTGCCTGTATGTCTTAAATTATAAAAGTACATGTGTGCCTATAGTATGTATGTAAGTATACAGCAGGATTATCCCTTTAAGCACAATGATAAGGGTTATTATAGAACATTGGATATTGCACAAAATAGTATCTCCTTATGTATAGGGGTATATTAATTCACCTGCAAAGGTGTATACCCAGCCAGGTATGCTATATAGCTATAGTCCAAATATGCTCATAGTTTAGGACAACAGGTTTATGTCAGACAGCTGTAATTCAATTTAATGTATATCAAATTAAAGGCATGAAGATTCAAGCAGTTACATAATGTGTGGTCAGTCACCGCTCCACTCCTGCCGCCCAACGTACATTTCGTAAAGTACTTCCTCAGGAGGAGCACGTTGGGGAGGAAGGGGACAGTTTTTATTGTACCTGTAGCTACTGATTGGGCAGAGGATGCAGTGCGTCACTGAATCATGTGAGCTCTGACACGGCGCTCAGATCTTTCACAACGATGTGCACAACAGGAAGTCCAGAGCGGCGGGGAGAAAGCGTCACCTGTCATCATGGAGACGGCGCATGCGCAGACACCCCTAGTCGCCGCCGCCTGAATCTCCCGCATCGCTGTTTTGGATCCAGTGCTCTAACTCACAGATCAGTAAAGTAGTGCATAGAAGGAGATGCACTGTCAAACTGGAGGTCATAAACTGATTGTGTGCTTGTGTTAACAATGTATAGATTGTGCTACAAACATATGTGCAATGGTGTACAGATCATATAGGTGCATAATTATTATTAATAAATATAAACAAAAGTTGATTATGGGTGTATAATTAATATATTACATGCGTTATATAAAAAATATGCTAGTGTGAATGATAAATTAGTTAAATTAATGTTTTCTTTTAATAAAATTAAAATACTCTGTTATGACCTATAGAGATGGTGGTGTTAAAATAAGTGAATAATAAGAAATAATGAATTAAAATAAAAAATATACAGTATATATTAAAAATTACAAGTCAATAAATAATGAATATTTCTTGATATACAAGACAATTTTTAGGCATTAAACGGTTTCTTGAGTCGTTATATGTTAATTATCTAGTAATGGCTGCTTATAAAATTTTCAAAAGGTGCCCTGTCCCTAATAAAGTTAAAGATGACACATTTCCTTTGTATTTTAGGCAAAACATATATAGTTTCATCTTTTATATTTTAAAAATTAAAAAAAAGGAAAATGAGCTGATGCAAAAGTTTTGGTACCCTTGGAGATTTGTGTGCACAGATAACTTTAACCAAGGTTTCAGACCTTAGTTAGCCTGTTCGGGTTAAGTCATGTTCACTATCATCGTTTGAGAAGGATGGGTGATGCAAACTTCCCGCTTTACAGAAACCCAGCCACCTTTAACCTTGTGCCAAAAACACCAGGCATGGGTTCTTCTAAGCAGCTGCCTAGCACTCTGAAAATGAAAATGGTGGAGGCCCACAAAGCAGGAGAAGGCTATAAGAAGTTAACAATGCATTTTCAGGTTGCCCTTTCCTCAGTTTGAAATGTAATTAAGAAATGGTAGTTATCAGGAACAGTGGAGTTCAAGATAAGGTCTAGAAGACCAAGCAAAATTTCTGTGAGAGGTGCTTGTAAAATTGTTAGAGAGGCAAATCAGAACCCCCATGTAACTGCAAAAGACCATAAGGAAAATTTAGCAGACTCTGGAGTTCTGATACATTGTTCTACTGTTCCGAGACACCTGCACAAATATGTCCTTCATGGAAGAGTCATTGGAAGAAAACCTCTCCTGTGTCCTCACCATAAAAATTCAGTGTCCGAAGTCTGCAAAAGAACATCTAAACAAAATAGGTTAAAATAAAACTTCTGGCCACAATGATGAAAGAAATGTGTGGAAAAAAGAACCAAAAACAGAATTTCAAGAAAAGAACACATTGGCAACCATTAAGCATGGGGTGGATCTATCATGTTTTAGGGTTGTGTTGCAGCCAATGGTACAGGGAACATGTCACAGGTAGAGGAAATAATGGATTCAATGAAATTTCAATAGATTGTTGATGCAAATGCAACACCATCTGTAAAAAAGCTGAAGTTGAAAAGAGGACGGCTTCTACAAATGTATAATGATCCTAAAACACACGTCAAATTCCAAAATAGACTACTTGAATAGGCAGAAGCTGAAGGTTTCACAATGGCCCTCACAGTCCCTTGATCTGAATATCATTGAAAATTTGTGGCTAGACCTCATTAGAGCAGTGCATACAAGACGAGCCACACACAACTGGAAGACGTCTCCAATGAAGAATGGATGAAAATCCCTCAAACAAAAAGGGAAAAACTCTTCGCTACTACCAAAAGTGTTTACAAGCTGTGATACTTATCAAAGGGGGCGCTACTAGGTACTAACTATACAAGTTGCCCAAAGTTTTGTATTGGCACATTTACCTTTTTTGTTAAAGGGGTTAATTGGCTTATTTTTCTTTTTTTATCATTTCACTATTGGGCTACATTGGGCGAGGTAAGTAGATAGCGACTACCTACCTGCGCTGCTGTCAGCCCCTCTCCCCCGGCTCAGAATGGTCATGTGACCGCTCCTGCCAAGATTTTGCTGCTTCCTGTGACATCACATCAACAGGGGCAGGACCTTGTTGACGGGCAACACAGCCGACTTCATGTTGCCGCCCTACTAGGCGGGTACTGTGCGTGGAGTCCCCGCCCCCCTTCCCTGCACCCTCCCACACATTCCATAGTGCAGTGGTCTCAAAGACGCTGCCGGTAGGCTGCATGCGCGTGGCCCCTGATGCTACTTGTGGTCTGCATGCCCGTGGCCCCCTTGATGATCGCTGCCTGTGCTGGGGCCGCGCAGTCAGCGCTTTATATCAGAGGACAGATTATCGGGCGCTGTGCAGGGCCAAGCTCTGTATACAGCTACTGCAATGATCAGCCGCCGGCCAATCAGAAGCCAGCAGCGGATCACTGGAGAAGCTGTATAGAGAGCTCAACACTGCGCAGTCCTAAGGAATCTGTCCTCTGATATAAAGCGCTGACTGCGCTGCCCCAGCACCCGCAGCGTTCGTCAAGGGGACTGCGGCCACAAGAAGCAGGACACCGAGGAAACAAGGACAAGTGAGAAGGATGTGTTTATTTATTTTTTTTATGTGTGTGAAGAATGGCACAATAGGGGACACTACTACAGGATGGAGCATTGCTACAATAAGACCATGAAAGCGGACATTACTACAGGATGAGCAGAAGGATGGCGTACAATACTATAGGATGAGCCGAAGGATGGGGCACAATACTATAGGATGGGCAGAAGGATGGGGCACAATACTATAGGATGGGCAGAAGGATGGGGCACAATACTATTGGATGGGCAGAAGGATGGGGCACAATACTATAGGATGAGCAGAAGTATGGGGCACAATACTAAAGGATGGCACATTTATTACAAGATTGGCACAAGGATGGGCACATTACTATAGGATCGGCACATTACTACATTATATGTGTCCATATTGTCCTCTTTTAGAGGTCTGTTCTGGGCAGAATACTGACAGCCAATGAGTGTGCAGAGTGCGGGGCTGGGCACTGAGGCCAGGCAGTGCCAGCTCTGACTGTGAAGTTTTGCATAGGAAGATGTCATGTTTGGTTGTGCTGCAGGTAAATAAAGTGTCTGCAGAGAATAAAGGGCTAATTCAAGAGGAACAAAGGTTAGAAAACAAAAAAAAAAAATAATAATGTAGGGATGTTTTATATGACAAATCACAGATTAACTTAAAAAAATGTTTGGAGTTTACGTCGGACAATTCCTTTTATTTAAAAATGTAAAAGATGAAAAAATATTTATTTTGTTTGCTTAACATACAAAGGAAATGTGTTGTCTTTTACGTTATGCCTTTTAGAGATAATTTCATCTTCCTTAGCTGTTCACAATAACAGTCATTTTGACAAGGGGTGCCCAAACGTTTGCATGCCAATGTGGCTCCAAGCCATAGAAATCTAGGCTGGCTTGTTCATGTGTAGTAGCTCCCCATTGTACACCTTATTGGAAGTACAGTTAGGTCCAGAAATATTTGGACAGTGACACAATTTTCGCGAGTTGGGCTCTGCATGCCACCACATTGGATTTGAAATGAAACCTCTACAACAGAATTCAAGTGCAGATTGTAACGTTTAATTTGAAGGTTTGAACAAAAATATCTGATAGAAATTGTAGGAATTGTACACATTTCTTTACAAACACTCCACATTTTAGGAGGTCAAAAGTAATTGGACAAATAAACCAAAGCCAAACAAAATATTTTTATTTTCAATATTTTGTTGCGAATCCTTTGGAGGCAATCACTGCCTTAAGTCTGGAACCCATGGACATCACCAAACGCTGGGTTTCCTCCTTCTTAATGCTTTGCCAGGCCTTTACAGCCGCAGCCTTCAGGTCTTGCTTGTTTGTGGGTCTTTCCGTCTTAAGTCTGGATTTGAGCAAGTGAAATGCATGCTCAATTGGGTTAAGATCTGGTGATTGACTTGGCCATTGCAGAATGTTCCACTTTTTTGCACTCATGAACTCCTGGGTAGCTTTGGCTGTATGCTTGTGGTCATTGTCCATCTGTACTATGAAGCGCCGTCCGATCAACTTTGCGGCATTTGGCTGAATCTGGGCTGAAAGTATATCCCGGTACACTTCAGAATTCATCCGGCTACTCTTGTCTGCTGTTATGTCATCAATAAACACAAGTGACCCAGTGCCATTGAAAGCCATGCATGCCCATGCCATCACGTTGCCTCCACCATGTTTTACAGAGGATGTGGTGTGCCTTGGATCATGTGCCGTTCCCTTTCTTCTTCCCATCATTCTGGTACAGGTTGATCTTTGTCTCATCTGTCCATAGAATACTTTTCCAGAACTGAGCTGGCTTCATGAGGTGTTTTTCAGCAAATTTAACTCTGGCCTGTCTATTTTTGGAATTGATGAATGGTTTGCATCTAGATGTGAACCCTTTGTATTTACTTTCATGGAGTTTTCTCTTTACTGTTGACTTTAAGACAGATACACCTACTTCACTGAGAGTGTTCTGGACTTCAGTTGATGTTGTGAACGGGTTCTTCTTCACCAAAGAAAGTATGCGGCGATCATCCACCACTGTTGTCATCCGTGGACGCCCAGGCCTTTTTGAGTTCCCAAGCTCACCAGTCAATTCCTTTTTTCTCAGAATGTACCCGACTGTTGATTTTGATACTCCAAGCATGTCTGCTATCTCTCTGATGGATTTTTTCTTTTTTTCAGCCTAAGGATGTTCTGCTTCACCTCAATTGAGAGTTCCTTAGACCGCATGTTGTCTGGTCACAGCAACAGCTTACAAATGCAAAACCACACACCTGTAATCAACCCCAGACCTTTTAACTACTTCATTGATTACAGGTTAACGAGGGAGACGCCTTCAGAGTTAATTGCAGCCCTTAGAGTCACTTGTCCAATTACTTTTGGTCCCTTGAAAAAGAGGAGGCTATGCATTACAGAGCTATGATTCCTAAACTCTTTCTCCGATTTGGATGTGAAAACTCTCATATTGCAGCTGGGAGTGTGCACTTTCAGCCCATATTATATATATAATTGTATTTCTGAACATGTTTTTGTAAACAGCTAAAATAACAAAACTTGTGTCACTGTCCAAATATTTCTAGACCTAACTGTATATAGGGTGGCTTGCACATCCACAGAAGCTCTCAATCATCCATCTCTACGGAACTTTGTAGGATGGCTTGCGCATGCGCGGTTGCTCCCTAAAGTCCCAATCTATAAAAGTATAGGATGACTTTAACAAGTGCAATGTACAGTGTACCATCCACCTCCAGGCTAGTTTTCGGGATGACTTCCACATCCACAATAGCTCCTTGTCATAGACCTTTATGGCAATTTATAAGATGGCTTTCACATCTGCAGGACCTATGTGAAGGTTTGTAGGATGGCTTTCACGTGTACAGTAATGCTGCCATCCACCTATACAAGACAGTTTACCAAGGCACATAATTGTGGATCCAATCTATAGTGCAGCACATACATGACAAACAGCATCAGAAAGGTACGGGATGATGGCTGATATACTGGGAAATTTACTTCCGGCATTTTGGCTGGTGACAAGAAGAGAGTACTAAACTAAAGCCCAAAACAGTGTATGAGATGTTAGGGATTTTGTGTCAGTAGATCCAATTTTCATTTGGTAATTGATCAGGGACAAAAAAAAAAGTAAAATTTGAGATAAAATTATTTTAAACATAGATATGTAGTAAATTATACGGGAGTACATGCAAAAAGATGTACAGAGAGCCTTAAAGGGAACCTGTCACCAGCTTTATCCCTTATGAGCTGCGGCCACCACCAGTGAGCTCTTATATATAGCATTCTAGAATACTGTATATAAGAGCCCAGGCTGCTCTGGAGAACTTAAAACATACCTTTATTATACTCACTTAGGGGGCGGTCCAGTCCGTGGGTGTCGCTGGTCTCAGTCCGGCGCCTCCTCCAACTTGTGCAATCGCAGTCTTCCTGCCCAGCACCGATTGGATGGCGCATCATGCACCATTCACAGTGAGGCCTTTTGATCTGCATTTCTAATGGCAAAGCAAAGTACTGTAATGCGCAAACGCGAGAAAAGGTCAAAGAACAATTGCACATGCGCACTACAGTACTTTGATTTGCCCTCACCCGGGCAGATCAAAGTGCGCATGCGCAGGAGTGCAATGGAGGCCTCTAGGTGGATGACAAAGGATGCGTCATGCACATGGGGCTGGGCAGGCGGACGACAATCACACAAGATGGAGGAGACGCCGGACCGAGATGAGCGACAACCATCGGACCGGACCACCCCCTAGGTGAGTGTAATAAAGGTGTTTTGTATGTTACACAGAGTGGCCTCAGCTCCTATATACAGTATTCTACAACTAGTAGTGGACGCAGCTCATAAGGAAAACCTACTGACAGGTTCCCTTAAAAGGTGTTGTTTCAGCTGACGCCATTAGTGATCAGTGGTTATTGCTGGGATGTGATTTCTGCCCAGCCATATATTTTTCCTGCAATGGCCATTACTGGAGAAATGTAGTATTACATGGATACCAATGCCCTTCATGCTAATTAGTGACGAGCGAACCTGCTTGCCAAAACTCATTACTCGATCGAACCTCAAGCATGTGTGTGAAAATACTCAAGTTTCCCATTGACTTCCATTATACTCTATACTCCAGTCGCATTGTAGCCACTTGATGCTCGATCGAGTAATGAGCAGTGGTGAACACGCTCGCCCATCACTACTCATAATACATGGTGGGCAGAGTATGATTGGATGTCACAATTTTTAAATGATGGTCATATGGAAAGTGATTGTCACTAAAGAAAACCCTTCAAAGTCTTTTAAAGATGGCATTCCCTAGTCTCCAAAGTAGACAAGGTCCATGGATATCAATATACTTGGGCAACGTAAATAAGTTGGACATGGGGCTGAGCAATTAAAGGGGTATTACCATCTCAAAGATCCTATCCTAATATGTAGAAGTAGTAATAATATTAGCTAATGCCTCAAATTAAAAATGTAGTATAGTTCTCCTGATTCACTATGTCGCTTACCTTATGTGCAGGGCATTGCAGGAGCTCAGGTATCCATGGTAATCACCACAAGCAACTAACTGTGACTATATGCGTGGTCGTAACCATGAATACCTAAGGTCCTGCAATGACCTGAACATGAGGTAAGAGACATAGTGAATCAGGAGAACTATACTACATTTCTAATTGGAGCTCTTTGCTAATATTATTATACCTACTACATATCGGGATAGGCTCTCGGAAATGGGAATAACCCTTTAAGCATGGTGGCATATACCGTTAATGCAAGCCAGATCATTGCTAATCATTGTTTTGCAAGCCCTTATGATCCCTCTACCGAGTATAGGCATATAACCCGTGGAGAGAAGTGACCGGAATAAACTAAAAATTAAATGTAAAATTATTTTATTAAATTGATAGATTAAAAAACATATAACAACAATACAATAGTAATAAAAGGCAGGGAGCTTCCCAGATAGTAGCAGCAGAAACAAATCCAAAGTGACAGTGCGTTATATAGAACCTTAAATATTACCATACAACATACACATATAATGAAAGTGCAGGAAAGTGCTGTGCAAAAATACAACAAATGCGTTGATGGTCGAGGTATAAGAAAATAGTAAGCCAAAAATCACAGAGGAAGATGTCTGCTGGTAATGGCAAGCAAATCACTGCATAAAGTGGGAAGAAATATACCTCGGTATGTAGGTCTGTATGGTCCAAGTGGTCAGTGTGTCCACTGCGCTGTGACCCAGCACCCCCTGAGGAAGTCACGAAACACGTGTTGGGGTCGGCAGCGGACACACCGACCACTTGGACCATACAGGCCAACATACCGAGGTATATTTCTTCCCACTTTATCCAGTGATTTGCTTGCCATTACCAGCAGACATCTTCCTCTGTGATTTGGGGCTACTCCATTCCTTCCATTCATATACTCACCTTGCGGGTATGCTACTATGCATGTGTGGCGCCCTGGACAAAGCCAGGTCGTCACAGGTACTGCAACAACACACCCTCACCCCCAGCAGTTCACAGCAGACATCCCCAGTGAGACCTGGTTTCCTCCCTCGGGTTCAGACAGACACACCAGGTGGGCGGAGTCAAGCAGATGGAGACGCCCACCCAGGAGTCTAGCTGGTCTGAGGCAGGAAACAAGGCAGTAAAGTCCAGGCAGAGGAAGAGAGAGGTGGTCTGCAGAGAGGCAGACGCAGACTGGGGCCTAGGTTGGAGCCTAGGGCCCTCGTGTAGAGAGTAAGGCAGACGGTAGTGGCCGTCTGCGGGAGCCGGGAAGACAGTCTTGGTGGAACCGTAGGTAGCCGGGGCTGGGCGGTGGCCCACCGGTACTGAACCAGGGAGCCAGCTGGAAACCGGAGTGCAGGAGGAGCGTACACGAAGGTGAAGGAAAGGACTTACACTACCAACCTGGGGTCAGGGGAAAGACACCGCAGCCGTCTGTGGGACCCGTCCATCCAGTCTGTGTGCGTGCCTCTGGATAAGTGCCTCATAAGTGTCAGAAATATACCAGAAATGAACCAGACATGACCAGAAGGTAAACTTCATCTCTTTCTAACCAAGTTGTCCACTGACACAACTTACCTGTTAAATCATATACTTACCACACTACCCCCACCATGTTCACCTATGCCCTCACAGTCTTTGCCCCTCTCCTCCTCACTCTCCTTCACTATCCGCACACCCCAGCTCCCTCTAAACAAATATTCATCTCCCCCTCCCTCCTGCCTTCTCATCTGTCCTCATCTGCTGACCTACTCCTGAACCTCAGATCGCTCCTAATATCGCGCAGACCATGCCGTCCACTCTCCTTCTCCCACCTGCTCTCCCTTTCTCTACTCCTTCTCACTGCTGGTGACATAGCCCCCAATCCTGGCCCCCCGTGGATGGTACACCCCTCTTTATCACCCACCCACCACTCTCCACATAATAGTAACTACCGCAATCTATCCAACATAAAAACTATTCCCCTCTCACCCACTCTGCCGCCCCCTCTCTCAGGAGCGCTCTGGAATGCCCGTTCAGTGTGTAATAAACTGCACATCATTCATGATCTCTTTACCTCCAGCAATCTATCCTTTCTAGGCATCACCGAAACATGGCTGACACCATCCAACTCTGCCTCCCCAGCTGCACTATGCTACGGTGGCCTGCACTTCTCCCACACTCCTCGCCCTGGCAATAGACAGGGTGGAGGAGTGGGCCTCCTTCTTTCTAACAACTACAACTTCACCACAATCCCACCTCTACCCTCCCTCGACCTGCCTTCCTTTGAAGTGCACTCTGTCCGAATCTATTCTCCCTCCAACCTCCAAGTGGCTGTCATATACAGACCCCCGGGCGCAACCACTGCCTTCCTCGACCACTTCTCTGCCTGGCTTCTACACTTTCTCTCTGCTGACATTCCCACCATCATCATGGGTGACTTCAACATCCCCACTGACACTCGCCAACAAGCTGCTTCCAAACTCCTCTCCCTTGCTTCGTCTTTTGGCTTAACTCAGTGGTCCACCTCTGCCACCCACAAAGATGGAAACACACTAGACCTCATCTTCACCCGCCTCTGTCCCCTTTCTGACTTCACAACTTCCCCCCTCCCCCTATCTGACCACCATCTTCTGACCTTTTCAGCCCTGTCCTCCTCACCTACCCCCCCTGTCCAGCACCTAGCACATCCCCGCAGAAACCTTGCACACCTCAACATGCACACCCTCGCCGACTCTATCCTCCCACTGTCCTCCATATCGTCCCTCCACGACACAGACAGCGCCACCACTTTCTACAACACCACCCTCACATCAGCCATTGATTCAGTCGCTCCCCTTGTGCATGGCAGAGTGAGACGAATCAATAGACAGCCCTGGCACAACAGCCTCACTAAAAAACTTAGGCAAAGGTCTAGGGCTGCAGAGCGGCGGTGGAAGAAAACGCACTCCCAGGAAGACTTCACCACATTCAAAAATGCAATTCACACATTTCGTTCAGTCCTCACCTCCGCTAAACACGATTACTTCAGAAACCTCATATCCTCTCTAACACACAACCCCAAACAGTTATTCAACACTTTCAACTCCCTCCTTCGCCCACCACTGCCCCCTCCAACCTCCCTCATCTCTGCAGAAGACTTTGCCACCTATTTCCAAGAAAAAATCGACCTAATAAGGCAAGTCTTCTCTGCTCAGCCACCACAACCCCTTCATGTAGCTGACCACTGCCCCTCCCCCATAAACTTCCTCCCCACCATCACCGAAGGAGAGCTTGCACGTCTGCTCTCAAAAGCGCACCTCACCACCTGCGCACTTGACCCCATGCCATCCCACCTCCTTCCCAACCTCACCACCATCCTTATTCCAGCCTTAACCCATCTCTTCAACCTATCTTTAACGACTGGAACCTTCCCCTCTGCCTTTAAACATGCAACAGTCACACCTATCCTAAAGAAACCTTCCCTCGATCCAACCTCTACTACCAGCTACCGCCCCATATCACTACTCCCACTTGCCTCAAAACTCCTGGAACAGCATGTCCATGCTGAACTTTCCTCCCACCTCTCCTCTAACGCTCTCTTTGACAACCTACAGTCCGGCTTCCGTCCACATCACTCCACCGAAACTGTCCTGACTAAAATCACAAATGACTTGCTTACTGCCAAAGCGAACAAGCACTTCTCTATACTCCTACTCCTAGACCTGTCCTCAGCCTTCGATACCGTTGACCACTCCCTCCTATTACAGACCCTCTCTTCCCTTGGTGTCAGAGATCTTGCCCTCTCTTGGATCTCTTCATACCTCTCAAATCGCACTTTTAGTGTCTCCCACTCCCACACAACCTCTTCATCCCACCATCTCTCTGTTGGCGTCCCTCAAGGCTCTGTCCTAGGACCCCTACTTTTCTCTATCTACACATTTGGCCTGGGACAACTCATAAAGTCCCATGGCTTCCAATACCACCTATATGCCGACGACACCCAGATCTACCTCTCTGGCCCAGATGCCACATCTCTGCTGTCCAAAATCCCGAAATGTCTATCTGCTATATCCTCCTTCTTCTCCTCTCGCTTCCTAAAGCTCAATGTGGCCAAAACTGAACTAATCATCTTTCCTCCGTCTCACCTACACTCTCCACCTAATCTATCTATTACAATAAATAACACCACGCTCTCGCCAGTACCCAAAGTTCGCTGCCTCGGAGTGACCTTTGACTCTGCCTTATCCTTCATACCACACATCCAATCCCTCACCACCTCCTGCCGTCTTCAACTCAAAAATATTTCCAGAATCCGCCCTTTCCTCAATTTGCAATCAACTAAAATGCTAGTGCATGCCCTCATAATCTCCCGCCTCGACTACTGTAACATCCTCCTCTGTGGCCTCCCTGCCAACACGCTTGCCCCTCTCCAGTCCATCCTTAACTCTGCTGCCCGACTTATCCACCTCTCTCCTCAATACCACCCCGCTTCTCCTCTCTGCATGTCCCTCCACTGGCTTCCAATCTTCCACCGTATCCAATTCAAACTTCTAACACTGACCTACAAAGCTGTGCATAATCTTTCCCCTCCGTACATCTCCGAACTACTCTCCCACTACACTCCAACACGTCACCTCCGGTCCTCCCAAGATCTCCTCCTCTCCTCCTCTCTCATTCGCTCCTCACACAACCGACTCCAAGACTTCTCCCGAGCATCCCCAGTCTCCTGGAACTCGCTGCCTCAACACGTCAGACTATCCCCTACCCTTGCAAACTTCAAACGGAACCTGAAAACGCACCTGTTCCGAAATGCCTACAATCTACAATGAACTCGCTGCCGCCCGACCACCGTGCGGAGCTGCCGCCCGACCACCGTGCGGAGCTGCCGCCCGACCACCGTGCGGAGCTGCCGCCCGACCACCGTGCGGAGCTGCCGCCTGACCTACACCCCACCTATTGTCTCCTCCCCATAATCCTATAGAATGTAAGCCCGCAAGGGTAGGGCCCTCTTCCCTCTGTACTAGTCTGTCTACTGTAACTTGTATACGTATTTTGTATGTAACCCCCTTCTCATGTACAGCACCATGGAATTAATGGTGCTCTATAAATAAATAATAATAATAATAATAATAATCCAGCCATTTGTTTTACCGGAGACTTTGCATTCATCATTGGCTGAGTGAGTACCACTGTGCCGTGCGGCACCGCGCTGCCCCCGCGACCCTATACCTCACCAGGTCCCGTAACCCACCTTCCATCCCTCCCTCACCGGGCCCCGGGACAACCAACCCCCTTACCCACGGAGGGGAAAAACAACATCCAAGCTGCTCCCTGTCATCGCTCCCTGGATCCCCGTCCAGAGCAGCGGTGGTGTCACAACCTCACCACAACCGTGGGTGGCGTCACGGACAATAAATCCCCAAAACAATTCCCCTTTTCACTCATGGGCAAGGAGCGCCACTCGAGTCCCCGGGATCCGGCCCACCGCTCGAGCCACCACCGAGCAGCAAGCGAAGCAGCAGCAGCGCCGGACCCGAGCAGTGGGTGAGCGCAGCGTCGCCTCCTCCGCCCGCGACACATGATATTTTGGTGTAGCTTACTATTTTCTTATACCTCGATCATCAACACATTTTTTTGTATTTTTGCACAGCACTTTCCTGCACTTTTCATTATATGTGTATGTTGTATGGTAATATTTAAGGTTCTGTATAACGCACTGTCACTTTGGATTTGTTTCCGCTGCTACTATCTGGGAAGCTCCCTGCCTTTTATTACTATTGTATTGTTGTTATATGTTTTTTTAATCTATCAATTTAATAAAATAATTTTACATTTTATTTTTTGTCTCTTCCGGTCACTTCTTCCCTCCACGGGTTATATGCCTATACTCGGTGGGGGGATCATAAGGTCTTGCATGATATTGTAGTGACTTATAGCGGAGTTTTTGATCATTGTTTTGCATGGTCAATACACATGATAATACACAATACAGATATCATGTGTAGGTGATAAATTGACACCGGGAGGAAATTAGTGCTTTACATCAGTTGCTCCATTAACAAAAAAGAACTTAAAGCGATGGCCAAATACCAAGCCTATCATTTCCTGCCCGAAAATTGAGTTTTTGTACCTTCCTGAAATGAATAACCATAAAATGTAAGGCTATTTATCATATAACCTTTTCCCTTGGCTGCTCTCTATTTTCGCAATGCTTAAACTATTGCTGTGTCAACAGAAACTTTCCTCTTCAAGCTCAACCCACTTTTACATACAGCAAAGTCAATGTTTTCTCTCGCAGGGCGAAGGAAATGGGGTCTGATGTCACACCAAGGTTAGAAAGCCCCGAATCAGCAAAAAAAAAATCCAAGTGACCAGAAGTAGTGCTGGAGGATTGTTTGTCTATATCAGCAAAAAAAAACATTAAATCGCCACAGCATATAGTCATATCCCTCCAAATGCAAGGAACACCTATTCCACAAACAGAGGTGTCTGCCATTATTTTTTCTTTTTCTTGAACTTGGCTTAAGACTTTGGTATCTTCTGGAAAAACGTTTGAAACAACAATATCATAACATGCTAGCAAATCCCTCAAATGGCTGCAACTCCCATCGCAACCACTGCGTGATTGACTGTCAAAAAAGCCCCAACACAGCAATTTGCTTCACCACCTTAAAAGTCCACTTAAGTCCAGCAATGAAGCATCTTCAGATATACGATCAGTGGTCTGATTGCAAGTGTCAGACGCGCTCTTCTGCTCCACTTAAGATGGGGTTCTGGAGACCCTGTCTTTTGGGATCAAGAAACCTATTCTCCCAGTTGCTTGGGGTTTTAGTAATTGTACCCTATCAGTACGTTATCCCCTAATTGTCAGGAAATGACAGTTTTCACACTGCGTTCCGATCTCCAACAGACTAAATTACATAATAGGAAACACTTGTTGGCAAAAAGGTAAGGAACACACAAAGTGTCCTCACAGAGACAAAGTGTTCAGAACCAGGACAGCGACCAAACCTGACTGGCGCAGTGGAGAGGGGAACAGACCACAGCACAGGAGGCTGCCAGATCAAAGCCGACGTACATTGACGACGTACTTATGATCTGGAGGGGAACCGACTTTGAGTTACAGACATTTATTTCCACGCTTAACTGTAAAAATCGCAATATCAGGCTGACTTTCAGGAGTAATTCCGAGGAAATTGATTTTTTGTATATAAAGGTTTTGATTATGCCAGACAGATCTATTCAGACTGACGTATTCAGAAAAGAGATGTCGGCGAATAGTCTGTTACACGCCACATCTTCCCATCTACCCTCAACTATAAGGGCTGTGCCGATAGGGCAATTTTTGAGAATAAAAAGGGTATGCTCATCGGACCAATTCTTTGAGAATCAGGCAGGGGAACTCTCCCAACGCTTTAGGAACGGAGGTTACAGTGTGAGGAATATCAAAAAGGGTTACCCTAGGGCGAGGACGACACCCAGAAGCCAACTCCTTTCTGAACCAGCGAAAGAGGGATCCAAAATTCCAACCATCAGATTTATTTCTACATTTAATAACCAATGGGATGGAATTAGGCGTATTCTGACCAAACATTGGTCCATTTTAACAACAGAACCCACCCTTAAAAATGCCTTTCCGGACCTACCCCTTATGACTAATTGGAAAGGGAAAAATCTTAAAGACTACTTGGTCCACAGTCACTATATCCATAAAGACATTCATCCATTCAATACGGGTAAACCAAGATGGGGCTGCTTCCTCTGTGGGTCATGTCTTTCATGTAGGAATATTGAAAGGGCCACTTCATTTGTGTCGGCGGATGATCTGAGGGAGTTCGAGATCAGGCAATACATCTCATGCAGCAAGGCATATATAATATATTTGGCCAGATGCGGATGTAATCTGGCCTATGTAGGTTTGACATCTAGACAGTTCCGCATTTGACCACGCGAACATGTAAGAGACATTCTGGCAGCAAAGGATGTGACTGATCTCGACTCTTTGAAGACCATCCCCCGACACTTTAAAGTGTTCCACCACTGCAATCCGTCTTCCCTTAAAGTAAGGGGGATACATAAGCTTAGTTTGGGTTCAAAGGGAGGCAATTATAAACAGGCCCTGGCATGATTAGAATGCCGCTGGATAGTCACTCTAGGTACAATGTCGCCCCACGGTCTAAATGAAAAATTATCAATTGCCCCGTTCCTGTAGTCTAGGTGTCTGAATGAAATTTTAGGGTTCCCCCCTTTTTTTGGTCTTTGGTTTTGAGATTTATGTCTTTAATGGATGTTGCCTAAAGGCTGCATTACACGCAGCGACATCGTTAGCGATGTCGCTGGTGAAAGCACCTGCCCCCGTCGGTTGTGCATCACGGGCAAATCGCTGCCCGTGGCGCACAACATCGTTAGGACCTGTCACACGTACTTACCTGCCTAGCGACGTAGCTGTGGCCGGCAAACCGCCTCCTTTATAAGGGGGTAATTTGTGCGGCGTCACAGCGACGTCACACAGCAGGTGTGCAATAGAAGCGGAGGAGTGGAGAGCAACCGCATTAACGTCCCTCCCACCTCGTTACCGGAGGACGCAGGTAAGGTGTTGTTCGTCGTTCCCGGGGTATCACACGTAGCGATGTGTGCTGCCTCAGAAACGACGAACAACTTATGTCCACAACAACCAACGAGATTTTGAAAATGAACGACGTGTCAATAATCAACGATAAGGTGAGTATTTTTGATCGTTAACAGTCGCTCAGAGCTGTTACACGCAACGACGTCGCTAACGACGCCGGATACGCGTCACGAATTCCGTGACCCCGACGACTTATCATTAGATATGTTGTAGCGTGTAAAGCCCCCTTAAGTGTCAAATTTTAATTGAGTGTTTTGTGTATATATATTTTAATTTTTTTCATTGTTTTCTTTTTGTTTCATCATTTAGTGTATCTATTTATGCTGGGTCTTTAATTGTTTTACTATGGCCCTATCCGTATTTTTCGCTTTATTAGACGCACCTGATTATAAGACGCACCCCCAAATTTGGTGAAAGAATAGAGAATTTTTTAATAAATGGGGTCCGTCTTATAATGCCAGTGCCCGTCTAACAAATCATAAAAGGTATATATCCCTCATAGCCCCCCATCCTAAAATTAGCCCCCTTAATCTGGATATTGCCACCTTAAATTGAATATAGCCCCCTTGTGCTGGCACACGTCCCCCAGTGATGCCACATGTCCCCTATGGCTGGCACACATCCTCTATGGCTGGCACACGTCCCCTGTGGCTGTCACACAGCCCACTGTGGCTGGCCCACGGCCCACTGTGGCTGGCCCACGGCCCACTGTGGCTGGCCCACGGCCCCCTGTGGCTGCACACGGCCCCCTGTGGATGCACACAGCTTCCTGTGGATGCACACGGCCCCCTGTGGATGCACACGGCCCACTGTGGCTGTACATGGCCCCCTGTGGATGCACATGGCCCCCTGTGGATGCACATGGCCCCCTGTGGTTGCACACAGCTTCCTGTGGATGCACACGGCCCCCTGTGGATGCACACGGCCCCCTGTGGATGCACACGGCCCACTGTGGCTGTACATGGCCCCCTGTGGATGCACATGGCCCCCTGTGGATGCACATGGCCCACTGTGGATGCACATGGCCCACTGTGGCTGCACATGGCCCCCTGTGGCTGGAACACAGCACCCTGTGTTAGATATCGCTCCCATGCTGCTGCTTTTAGTAAAATAAACTCTTTCCTTACCTTCTCCAGCACTGTCCTGTCTCGTGACTCCCTCCTTGGGGTTGAGCTCCGGCGTCCTGCATTTCCTGGTTCTCGGCCGGTCATGTGATCGGCACAGCAGAGTGATATTAACTCTGCGTGCATGATCACAGCGGCAGGAGGGAGACTGGGGAGACACACTGGAGGGGGTAAGTAAAGAGTGTTCTATTTTACTATGGGCAGCAGCATGGGGGCCATAGCTAACACAGGGGGGCATGTGCTATCAAAGGAGGGCGCAAGCAGATATAATATGCGCCGCTGCCCCAGCCCATCGCCGGGCTGCGCATATTATATGAGTGGGAGCAGGAGATCAAACGCTGCCGCCTGCAGCCTTCACCTGCCTCCAGCAGAGCTCCAGAGCTGCCCCCACCTCCCCTGGACTCTGTAGTGTATATATTTTATATATATATATATATATACATACATACATACACACACACACACCCCCAGTATATTCGGATTATAAGATGCACCCTCTACTTTCCCCCAAAATTTGGGGGAACAAAAGTGCGTCTTATAAGGCGAAAAATACGCATATACTGTACATCAGTGGACTTGGATGTGGACGCCCTGTGATTTTGCACTGCTGCCATTCTGGACCTGAATTATATCCAGACTCCTGTTGTGGAACTTTGTGACAAGATTATGATTTAATTTGATACGTTTAGCAAAAAAAATCTTTTTGTATACTGACGCTATTGGGGATGAATTTTAGAATGTGTGAGACATGTAGTTATCTATACCTTTATATTGTGGGATAATTTTTATCTTATATATTGTTTTGAACGTCTGTGATAATTGAATATTTTTTTTTCCATTTCTGTTAGAATACGTTGGTATTCACTATTCGACTATATAACTAAATGGATGAATTGTGTTTTTAAAAACTTATCATAATTTATGTTTTGAGCTAATAATATTAATATCCCCTTGTTGAGTTTCCGGTTTATATTAGATCTGAATGAATGAATAAATATACAGTATACCATCCTTATAATTCTTAGATCCATGGTCCATTATGGTTGCCACTATTTTATGTGGCTGCCATGTGGACATGTATGTGCAGCATTGCTGCAGTAGTATAAGCATTTGACACCCATGTGTACTGGCTTTACATTTGCCCATAGTTTTTCCAATATAAAAGATGACTGCCGCCGTGGCGCGCATGCGTGGTGACACTCCAGTTATATAAGCACCTGACGGCCTCTGCACAGGCTGATATGGTTGTCCCGTGTGACGACACGGGGATTCCCCACCCCATATCCGGGAACGCCCGATGACGTACGCCGCTGGTGGTGTCCTGCCCCACATGCGGCCAATCAGGACGTACGATGGTCATCTTCAAACACTTCTTAAACCCAGGCAGTATGTATACATTCCGGCTCCCCGAAGAAGGCCACGAAACGTGCGCATCGGGGCACGTTCTACTACACGGTGTCCTTAGCATGGGTGAGTTGGATTTGATTCACATTTAATATCATGGGAATCTAGTGATCTCTCCTCGGATCTCCCTATATAGTGGTTTATTACCTGGTGATTTGTATAAGTCTGTGCCCCATTGGGACTGCAATCACCACCTAGGGAAAATCTATGTACGTCTCTATGGTCCTCACACCACTGTAATCATAGCCCTTAAAGGGAACCTGTCATCAGAAATGGAGCTTGAAACCTAAACGTTTCCCCCTCTGCAGCTCCTGGGCTGCATTCTAGCAATGTTCCTCTTGTTCTTGTGCCCCTTTTCTGACCAAAATAAAGACTTTATAAAGTGGTACCTTTTTGTATTGAAATTTTGATAATGGTACACGGAGCCGGGCTCTCTGGTGGCTGTTAGTCTGCCTCCTGACGCTTTAGGCTGTCCCCCATTGCTCCATTCCATACTTCAGGACGCCGCCCACTGTGCCCGAGGTAACGCGCACGCGAGGACCGCTAGTCACGTGTGCGCAGGTACGGGGTTATGGGTGGTGCTGAGATTGCATCGCAAGTGCCCCCCATCATGTCGTGGCCACGCTCTCCCCTCTGCCACCAGTGTTGTGCGCAAGCGCTGGCCAGATGACCCGACGTCACCTCTTTCCCATCTTACCCTGCAGCAGGAAATAGATGAGAGGAGCGGAGCAGGACACCACTGGTTACGAGAGGTGACGTCGGGTCATCTGGCCAGCGCTTGCGCAGAACGCTGGAGGCAGAGGGGAAAGGGCGGGCATGAGATGATGGGCGGGCACTTGCGATGCAATCACAGCGCCGCCCATAATCTCGTGCCTGCGACACACGTGACCAGCGGTCCTCGCGTGCTCGGCGCAGTGGGCGGCGTCCTGAAGTATGGAATGGAGCAATGGGGGACGGCCTAAAGCGACAGGAGGCAGACTAACGGCCACCAGAGAGCCCGCCCCCGTGTACCATTATCAAGATTTCAATACAAAAAGGTACCACTTTATACAGTCTTTATTTTGGTCAGAAAGGGGGCACAAACAACAGGAACATTGCTAGAATGCAGCCCAGGAGCTGCAGAGGGGGAATCTTTTAGGTTTCAAGCTAAACTTCTAATGACAGGTTCCCTTTAATACTACGATTTAGAATTATTTAACATGTGGCTTTATATCTGTGATTGTGACCACCACAGTTTGTGTCAGGTTTCCAGGTTTTCCAGTTCTCTTTTGAATGAGCTTGCCCTCAGTTAACATGGAGTTTAAGGTTCTGTTGCCCTACTTCCTGTCCAGCTGCTTAAAAGGCCGCCTCTCAGTCCAGTCCAGTGCCTGAGTATACTGCTTGCTGTGTGCTCCTGCTTTGCTGTTTCTACTTCCTGATTGCCTTGGATTCTCCTGAAACTCTACCGACCGACTCTGGACCATACCCGGTTTTCTTCAAGCTGTGCCCGGACTCCGTCTGCCGTCTTTGATCAGCACTCTGCCCGGTTCGTAACCACTCTGGACAATCATCCCGTACGGACACTCCTGGACTATACCACTTGCCCCTTGTGTACCGGCTGCCGCACATTTAGGCCTTCCAGGGTTGATTGCCGGACAGTCCCTGTACAGGGGTTCGCTCTGGTGGTCTCCCTGGGGGAGTCCGGTGCGTGGCCCCGGGAATCCCCTTCGCTCCGTTTTGTGTGTTGTTTTACTGTGTTTATTCCCGTTGTGTATCTACCGTGGTGACATATTATATAACATCTTGTACCAAGAACTCGTCTCTGTTGTCATTGCCCTAACGCAATCGAAATCCTCAGAACATACAGTAGTATTACATTATACTCAGGCCATAAGAGGATTTCGCTGGGGCAATGACTGAGACACGAGTAGATCAGCTCTTTTCCATGATCAACTCCTTGCAGCAGGAGATGGAGGCGGTGCAAACTAAACTCAGAGATGTGGAGGCACAGCTGGGCCATGATCACCAGGTACTGGGTCCGGCTATTCAGGATTTGCAAGTCAGAGTGGAGGCTCAGGAAGCCGTCCCCACTACGTCCGTATCAGCTGCCGGTATGCCTAGGTTACCCCCATTCCGTTTCAATGGTGATCGTAGTCAGTTTCGTGGATTTGTGAACCAATGTATACTGTTTTTTGATGTACATGCTGATTATTACCGTTCTGACCGGTCCAAAGTGTTATGTATAATCATGTTATTAACCTCACGAGCACTGGCTTGGGCTAATCCTATGATAGAGAATCGGACATCCGTTTAAATCACCTGGATGACTTTCTGAACGCAATGGCGCAAATGTTTGATGATCCGAATCGCCGTGCTACCGCTGAATCGGCTCTCCTTTCCTTACGTCAGGGAAAGCGTTCTGTCGTTGAATACGCCACTGAGTTCAAGAGGTTAGTGGTAGACACCGACTGGGGAAACAATGCATTATTGTCTGTATTCAGAAAAGGTTTGTCCAGTACCATCAAGGACGAGTTAGCTCGTTCCGAATCTCCAGGGGATTTTGAACTGTTTCTCCAGCACTGTGTGCGTATTGATACCCGCTTGACGGAGCGTAGACAGGAAAAATGGGCAGCTGTAAACCGTGTAAACAACTTTGCGTTTCCTTCTAGAGAACCCGCTCTCAGGACACCACGGGAGGCCGAGGACGTTCCTATGCAAGTGGACTCTCTGCAAAAGCGAGAGACCAACGAACGTCGCGAACACCGGCTCCGTGAGCGTTTGTGTTTCTATTGCGGTCAATCGGATCATTTCTTGATCGACTGCCCGAAACGTCCGAATCGCCCAAATAAGGTATTGGCAGCCATGGCAGAGTGTGACAACACGGACGCAGAGTCCGATATCTCTGAGGCAAGTGGGCACTTGGATGCGGTATTTCCCTTGACTGTAATGTCAACCTCACCGAAGGACTCAGAAGGGAAATATACCCATTGCTCGCTCCCCATTCAGATCCGGTGGGAGGGGCATCTAATACCTACCTCTGCAATGATAGATTCTGGGGCAGGGGGAAATTTCATGGACTCCTCTTTTGCCAGGAAACACGGTATCCGGACTCAGCAAAGATCCTCACCGGTTACCATGGAGACGGTAGACGGATCTCCGTTAAGCTCTGGACCAGTGGATCAGGAAACAGTACCGCTAGAATGCGTGATGAAGCCAGGTCAGCAGGAGACCCTTGTTTTCATGATAATTTCTTCTCCTCATTTTCCGATTATTTTAGGTATTCCGTGGCTACGGTCTACGAATCCGGTCATCGATTGGGAAACTAAGGAAATAACCTTCCCACCGCAGAGTGGTCCGACCATTAGTCCAACTGTTCCGGTTCCAGTAACACCGAATGCGGAGGGCACTGTACAGGTACCTGTTCTACCCCCGGTTTATGATGACTTTGCTGACATATGCGACAAAAGAAAAGCCGATCGGCTTCCCCCGCATAGACCGTATGATTGCCCCATAGACTTACTTCCAGGGGCGGAGATTCCGTTTGGCCATGTCTACCCGTTGGCGGCACCTGAGCTAGAAGCACTAAAAGAATACATTGATGAGAGCCTAGCCAAGGGATTTATTCGCCCGTCTACCTCACCAGCAGGGGCACCCATCTTTTTCGTGAAAAAGAAAGAGGGGACTCTGAGACCCTGTATTGACTACCGGGAACTGAATAAAATAACCATCCGGAACCGGTATCCGTTACCGTTGATTCCTGAGCTATTGGAGAGGGTCCAACAGGCAAAAATATTCACCAAATTGGATCTCCGTGGGGCATATAATCTACTTCGCATACGTCCCGGAGACGAGTGGAAGACCGCGTTCCGATGTCGGTATGGACATTTTGAGTACCTAGTGATGCCTTTTGGACTTTGTAACGCTCCCGCGGCTTTCCAACATCTAGTTAACGATATTTTTAGGGATATCATGGACCAATTCATGGTGATTTATCTGGACGATATCCTAATCTTTTCTGATTCCTTACAGGAACACCAGGAGCACGTCAAGACCGTACTTACCCGGCTGAGGGAAAATCACCTGTACATTAAACTGGAGAAATGCGAATTCCATTGCTCACAGATACAATTCTTAGGGTATGTCATCTCTCCTCAGGGACTGAACATGGAGTCTGGCAAGATACAAGCAATTCTGGACTGGCCGGAACCGGGTAACGTCAAAGAGGTACAACGCTTTGTCGGTTTTGCCAACTTTTACCGACGTTTTATCCGTAATTTTTCAGAGATCGTTCGTCCCATCACTCTGTTAACCAAGAAAGGACAGAAGTTTGTGTGGTCCGCCCAGGCCCAGGAAGCCTTCCATCGTCTCAAGGTTTGTTTTACCTCAGCGCCTATATTGGTACATCCGAATCCCGCACTTCCCTTTATCGTGGAAGTCGACGCTTCCGACTACGCATTAGGGGCCATCCTTTCTCAAAGGACTGGGGACAAGAGTCTCTTACATCCGTGTGCTTTCTTTTCCCGCCGGTTGTCCCCTGCAGAAAGGAACTATGACATTGCGGACAAGGAATTGTTAGCGATTATTTCCGCTTTCAAGGAATGGAGACACCACTTACAGGGAGCCGCGCAGCAAGTGATAGTACTCACAGATCATCGTAATCTGGAATTTCTTAAGTCTGCCAGGTGCCTGTCTCCACGGCAAGCCCGTTGGAGCCTATTTCTTAACCAATTCAATTTTGTCGTTACATACCGTCCAGGTTCACGTAATGGGAAAGCCGATGCCTTGTCCCGAATCCACGCCGTGGACTCCGTGCCTGGAACCCCGTCTCAGACCGTGTTATCGGATGCCAATTTCGTTGGAGTAATCCAGGACCAGGACTTGTGGAAGGACATCAAGCTGGCCTATGATGGTGACGTATTTCTTGCTGCCCCCCCGAATGATGTAACTCTTGTTCTTCGGAATGGTGTGTGGTTGAGAGAGCGACGCATTTATGTCCCGGAGGCCGTAAGACTTCGGGTTCTCAAGTTGGTCCATGACTTCGTGTTGGCTGGTCATAGGGGGGTACAGAAGACGCAGGAATTTCTGAGCCGTTTTTTCTGGTGGCCTACCTGTCTAAAGGATGTAAAGGACTATGTCCACTCATGCATGGTTTGTGCCCGGTGCAAGGTCCCTCGTGTGGTTCCTACGGGACTCCTCCAACCGTTACCCGTGCCATCTCGCCCTTGGGGGTCTATCTCCATGGATTTTATTGTGGAGTTGCCAGTCTCAGGCGGGCACAATACCATCTTAGTGGTGGTGGATCGATTGACTAAAGCTGCTCACTTCATTCCGTGTACCGGTCTTCCCTCAGCCGCAGAGACAGTGGATTTGGTTATCCAGAACGTATTCCGATTGCATGGGGTACCAGACGAGATCATCTCTGACCGGGGCGTGCAGTTCACGTCTAGGTTCTGGAAGGGCTTTTGTACGGCACTCCAGATTGATGTCTGTTTGTCTTCTGCATACCATCCTCAGACAAATGGGCAAACCGAACGGACGAATCAAACCCTGGAACAATACCTTCGATGTTATGTCAGCCATCTCCAAGACGATTGGTTGAAGATGCTTCCGTTGGCGGAGTTCTCCTATAACAACACTCAGAGCAGCTCCACTAAGGTAACGCCCTTTTTTGCTAACTTGGGTTATCATCCGAATGTTTTGCCTAGGTCACCGGTTGCGGTTTCGGTGCCGGCGGTGGAGGACAGATTGACAGAGCTTCGACAGAATCTGGAGGTTCTAAAGGACACTGTGGCTACGGCCCAGGAGCGTTACAAGAGGTCGGCAGACACTCACCGGAAACCGGCACCCATGTACAAGGTAGGGGACTCTGTATGGTTATCCACCAAAAACCTGAGATTGGGTGTTCCTTCGCAGAAGCTGGGACAAAAATTCATCGGTCCGTTTAAGATCACCGGGATCGTGAGCCCTGTGGCCTGTCGGCTACGGTTGCCGCACCATCTAAAGGTACACCCGGTCTTTCATGTGTCTCTCCTCAAACCTGTCTCCCCTAATACGTTTCGTGGTCGTGTTGTGCCTCCTCCTCCGCCTGTGATGGTCGACGGCGAGGAGCAGTTCGTGGTTGAGGACATTATTGACTCCCGGCTCCATCGTCGTCGGCTTCAATATCTGGTACGTTGGCAGGGGTACGCCCCCGAGGACGATTCCTGGGAACCGGTGGGTAACATTCGGGCACCCCGGAAGATCGCTCAGTTTCATCGACGGTTCCCGGACAAGCCGGGCCCTGATCCGTCCTGAGGCCGTCTCTGGGGGGGGGGAGTAATGTCAGGTTTCCAGGTTTTCCAGTTCTCTTTTGAATGAGCTTGCCCTCAGTTAACATGGAGTTTAAGGTTCTGTTGCCCTACTTCCTGTCCAGCTGCTTAAAAGGCCGCCTCTCAGTCCAGTCCAGTGCCTGAGTATACTGCTTGCTGTGTGCTCCTGCTTTGCTGTTTCTACTTCCTGATTGCCTTGGATTCTCCTGAAACTCTACCGACCGACTCTGGACCATACCCGGTTTTCTTCAAGCTGTGCCCGGACTCCGTCTGCCGTCTTTGATCAGCACTCTGCCCGGTTCGTAACCACTCTGGACAATCATCCCGTACGGACACTCCTGGACTATACCACTTGCCCCTTGTGTACCGGCTGCCGCACATTTAGGCCTTCCAGGGTTGATTGCCGGACAGTCCCTGTACAGGGGTTCGCTCTGGTGGTCTCCCTGGGGGAGTCCGGTGCGTGGCCCCGGGAATCCCCTTCGCTCCGTTTTGTGTGTTGTTTTACTGTGTTTATTCCCGTTGTGTATCTACCGTGGTGACATATTATATAACATCTTGTACCAAGAACTCGTCTCTGTTGTCATTGCCCTAACGCAATCGAAATCCTCAGAACATACAGTAGTATTACAGTTTGTTCCCAATGACCTGTAATCTGATTTTTAATTTCTTTAATTTATTATAGCTAATCTCTATAGTCCAATTGAGATTTTTTTAATTCATCACTCACCCCATGGGGTATTCTGTGTAGTAATAATACTTTTGTGTGACGGACTCCATTTATCTACCTGATGATCATATTTAAATAATGAATTGTTAATGTATTTTCCTCTTGCTACTATTTATTAATACATTTTGCTAAAAAAACTTTTCTGCAATGAGGTTTTCTGAGTGTTTCTTAATTGAGCCTCTTTGGGCTCTGACTACCTTTTGCCCCCTTTCTCTCTTTGTTTAGTAAATTTTGATTACGGGGTGTAGTCTTGGACATTTTTGCCATTGCCATTGCATGATTATGCTCTTATCACCTGTCCTAACCCTTTGTATCTATAAGCCTCACTATATGGAGTTTTGCTGTTTTTGCTATATGATTTGTAGTTTTTTACGTGCCATTTTGCCAAACATGTATGTAAGCGTTACATTTTTATTAAATGTTTTTGAGTTTAATGGAGAGAAATAAAAAAACTATTGAGACATTGTTTTATGCCATTTACTGAGCATTGTAAATCAACTGCTTAATGTATTGTTCTGGTTGTTATGAGTACACTGCTGGCAAATATGTCTGTTATTTTCTAATCTGTAATATATTTTAAAAATTTATATTAAAACATTTTGATAATTGTAAATGGTTTTTCATTGCTTTTTATAGTCATTTTATAGGAAAAAAGAACTTTAATACACAGCTATAGAGATATATGGTACATAGAGATATTTCTCTATGTACCAGTACAATGTGCATGTAAAGAAGACTACCATTCACATGTTTAAAAAGAGAAAATACATATTTTTGACACAGCAGCCTGTGTTTCACTGCTAAAACTGCTGCCTGCCCTCCTACAGGTTGTGAGCTTGAATCCCAGTAAAGAACACTTAACTAAAAGTGAAGACTTCTTTAATTGAATGAATGTCTGTATGTACAGTGCACAACAAAGGTTGCAGGAGTAGGTACTGCACAATTAAAGCAGTGTCCTCAGTAGCACATACAGTACAAAGATGGCTGCACAGCCAGGAGGAGAAATGGGGACATCAATGTGCTGCCGATACAGAGTTGAAGTCCAGACATAATAACGACCAATAGAGACCATGGAATATTTTGCCCAATTCAGGACTGTCCCACTGGATCCGGGACGGTCCCACTGGACCCAGGACTGTTGGGACGTATAGCATTAGCACTAGACATAATGGAGTATAACAAGGTTCCCACTAGGCCAAACGAGAACCCAAGATCACATTAGTCGAAACAAGAACATCCAGGATCACATTAGGCCAAAAGAGACCCCAAGATCACATTAGTCCAAATGAGAACATCCAGGATCAGATTAGGCCAAACGAGAACCCAAAATAACATTAGGCCAAAGGAGAACATCCAGGATCACACTAGGCCAAATGAGAACAACCAGGTTCACAATAGACTAAACCAAGTATAACCAGATAAACATTAGGCGAAAATGAGTATAATGAGGTTCACATTAGACCCAACAGAGATTACAGGGTTCACAATGGGCCAAACTAAGCTTAACCAGGGTTATACTAGGCAAAACTGAAAATAAAAAGATCAACACAGAGACAAACTAATAACCAATTTTACACTTGGGCAAACAAAGAATAATCAGGTTCACCAGTTTGGGGTCTATTCTTTGGCCAAAAATGGTACAACAATATGTAGTTGACTTTCTGTCCTAACAATACAGTTGACTTTCTGCCCTAACATATATTGTTTGTTTTTTTTCATCAATCAATAGTGCAAATGAAAATAAGCAACTATGTAGTATATATTATCAGACAAATTTTCTTCTTTCTATGCCAGAATTGGTCATTATTAACATTTTCAATTTGGAGGTAAAATCTGTATTCAGTGAAGACTTACCCATAACTGAGATAGGAGATGGTAGTTTGTGGTGATGAGATTCTACGATGACGGGAGGAGGGAGGAGCTATAGGCAGAGGGAGTAGCTAGAAGCAGAGGCAGGAGCTAGAGACAGGTAGTTGCTAAAAGCAGAAGGAGGCGCTACAGAGGGAGGAGCTATAAGCAGAGGGAGGAGCTATGGGCAGAGGGTAGATATTTGCCCCTCCTCCCTCTTCTATCTACATAGACTCTCATCAGCACCAACTGCCGTCTCTTATCTCAGCAATGGGAACGTCTTACCCAAATACAGATTTTACCTCAAAATCGAGAATTTTGATAACGACTAGGGATGATCGAATATCACAAATATTCGGCAATATTCGGCTTCGCAAATATCTGTCCAATAGTTTGCCGCTATGCGAATATTCGATGTGCAATGTAAGTCTATGGGAAGCCCGAATAGTTGCAATTCAGCAACAATTTGGGTTTCCCATAGACTTATATTACACATCGAATATTCGCAAATCGTCGAATAGTGGCGACCTATTCGGCGAATATGGGAGTTGCCGAATATTTGCGGTATTCGATCATCCCTAATAATGACTGATCAGTTCCGGCAGATTCACATCTTGGTTCCAATGTTCTGTCCGGTTCTCTGTGGCAGTTAGATCAGGGCAGTCTCCACTTTAGCGATCGGTATTCCTATCCTGGGCGCCTTTGGTATTTTCTGGGGCCCACAACTCAATTCTACTCCTTAATTATGGTGCTTCAGATATTTTTCTTTCTATACCAAACATCCCCTTTATTGCGGTTTCATATGTAATACATAGTAGTGCACAAGCCCAGGACTAAAAACTGACGTCTCTCCCATCTTAATTTCCTGAAAGATCATGATTAATTATTTGCCGATGACGGAATGGTTTTCACCTTTCCTGTTTTTCCATTTTTCACATCTTCAATTATTATTTCCCCATTAGCCGGCGATTACAAGTATCATCTTTAACCTACAGAGTACGGACTCGTGAGCCAATGTTCATAAGGTGCCAAAATGCCTCGTATGACCTTCTGTCTAGAGATAAAAACGTGAACGTTAAGACAGAAGCCTCGCGAAAAACCTGGAGGAACCAACGCACTCATTTGGAATATATAAATGTGCAATTTTTATGTTTCTCCTAATATTCATTTCTTCTTGGCTACCAAACCAGACCTGAGAGTTGATTTCATGTAAATCTGGTTTATAGCAATGTCCTGTCAATCAGGCTACAGGATATAATGTACCCAGAACACCAAATGTTCTCCCTTCCACTGGGGCTGGTGGAACTCCCCAAGCTGGTGAACATATTTCCTGTTACCATAAAATCTGACTGTAGCTGGCCAAGTGTATGTCAGAAGTGACTTCCAATGACCACATGTTCTGTAGTGTTTGCTCAGAGTAATTTTATATGTTTTTCTTCTTGGGTCCTTTTTTTTTTTTTTAATATGCTGCTAAGTTTTGCAAAGTGGCAGTCTTCCCTTCCCATTCCGCTCACTGTATAAATTCCAGGAGGTGAAGGAAAAGGCTCTCACTAACATTCGCATGACTGATCTTGTAAGAGGTGGTGTAACCTCAGATCATGGATGGGTCACTTTATGGAGGCACTGGAGTGTGGTGGACCAACTTGACCACCTTATGGAGCGAATTTCGTGACATGAAGATGTAATGGCTGGAAAATGCCAAATTTGGTCATTTGAGGTGTTATTTCAGTTGTCCTAAAGAGGCAAAAATCCAGCATAAAGAAATGCTTTTTGAGATAGATAATAAAAAAAAAATAATATATATATATATATATATATGAATATATATATATATATATAAATATATATATATACATACATATATATATATATATATATATACATATATATATATATATATATATATATATATATATATTGTGAGATGCCGAGGGGAGAAGTACTAGAGAACAGGTATGTTTCCCCTCGGTTCATTTCATATGTCTCCATGTATTGATTGTGGAGCGGTTGGCCCATGCAAATGGGCTGGGAAAAGTTGGGAAAGTTATATCTGGTTCAGCAATAAGTTAGTCACTGAAGCCTGTTTATTTCAGTGTAATTTTGGGCTCGGTTTTTCCTGGAGCAATCAGTAGGAATGGCAGTGGGACTGGTTGCTCCCTTCTCCACATTCAATCCAGGGTTTTGATTCCTCACTGGATCAGCTGAAATAATCAGGAGGTATTCAGAACAAAGAGACTGCTGAGGAGAGCAGGACAGGCTCATGGCTGCTGGGGCTGAGACTCCATACCTCCACTGGCTGTGCTGAGGAACCCACACAGTAAGAGAATACTGTTTTGTTTGTTACATAGGTTTATTTTGTAGTTAGCATTCTGTTGTTAGTTAGTGGCCAGACGGCCTTAGACGTTTATTTTCCTGTTTTTGCATGTGTAACACTGAGGGATAAGTGTACACAATAAACACGGCAGTGGCCGTATCTGTTTGGAACCTGCCAGTCTGCCGCTGTCATCTGTGAATCCATAGCCACTCGCTTGGACCAAAGCAAAGATCCCAGCTGAGCTATATTCCCTGTCTCACAATATATATATATACATATATATACATATATATATATATATATATATATATATAACATGACTGATAGTTGCACCAGAAATGAATTTGTGACTCTGGATTAGTGATACACCACTATCCGTACCTTAAAGAGGTTACCCAGTTTACAAAATATATTTGCATGTACTGTACCTTGGTAGTGAGCTGCCTTAACAGGGTTATCCATGTTCATATTTTCTAATGAAAAGGTATGGTAGACGATAAGATGATCAAAAACTGATCCCAGTAATTATTTGCAATTCGTGGGGAAATGTAAAAAATGTTCACTCTTCCTGCAGTGCCACCACTGGCAGAACTGAGTATTACATTGGTCTCATTTAACTGAATAGGTTGTTTACGTAATGCAGGACAGGACCTCCAGAGGGAAAAACCCTCTTTAGAACTGCTCTTAATTGTGGCTAAGAGGTGAGGATACGAGAAGGAAGACTAACCTTTAAAGGGTTTCGGAGTGGAAACTCCTTCATCAGGATTATTCATGGTGATTGTCCTGATGAAGGAGTTTCCACTTCAAGACACATCGACTAAAATCACCTTTTAGGACTTGCATTCCATTCCTCATTTCACGGCAAGGTGGATTTTAACTCATCATCCACAGTCAGCAATCAACATGATGTTCATAGTGCCCCCCGTCAACAAAGTAGAGCGGCAAAGAAGGGAATGTAACATCATAGGAAATAGAAGAATTGCAACATGACCACCACTCTATGACTGCCTTGAGCTGGGAAAGAGCAGCGCATGTACTTGGCAAATACATGCCGGTAAGTGCTTAGCTTCATAGAAGAAAAAAGTCCCAGATAACTACTTTAATAGAGGTTAGTCTTTCTTAATGTATTCTTGTTACGGGAATGATGGGTAACTTAAGCAGGTGGTCCTCAGACTGGGGACCCTGCACTATCCCTTATCCCAGAGGTACGCTCAATGGTAGCAAGGTCTGGACTGCCAGCGTGACCCTAACTCCTGTGTGTACTCTGGTCTAACAACCTCTTCTCCCCCACCCCTGGGGAGGGCAGGGACGAAATAAAAAAAAAAAAAACTCCACAAGAAACGCAGACAGGGGAGAACCTAAACACATTGACAGACAAAGCGTGCACAGGAAGAATTAAACTCAGGGAGGAAATAAACTAACAGGGATATTTCCAAACTACCAAACTACACAAGATCATACAACATATCACCAGTAACTGGATCATACACCAAGACCAGACTCACTGGAGCTATTATCAGCGATGAGGAACCAGATCAAGCACCTTCTAAAAGGGTGGAGGTGGCTGTGAGTGGTCATTAGCAACTTGAGCGCCTAGCAGCAGTTTACAAGCCAGCAGGGATTAACTCCTGCTGTACTGATGAGGCCCTGTCTAAACAACTAAGAGACCTCAGGTTGCCTGTCAGACTCTGCGGTACAAATGGAGTCCGACACCACAATGACACCCAGTGAGTGCAGAGCAGAACACCGCATGACAATTCTCATCTCTTGGCCACAATGAAGAGTGATTACAAAGAGCGTCTTTCCCTCTTCAGGACCGGTCCTGTCCTGCATAACACAGAAAACCTAACAATTTGAATGGGACCTATGTAATGCTCAGTTTCGCCAATGGTGGTATTGCCGGGAAACTGAAGACTTTTCACACTTTTTCCTACAGATTGCAGCCGATTGCTGGGATCAACTTGTGTTCAGTTTATGGTCAGTGTAGCCTTGAATTCTTTTAGTATGCTATTTTTCTTTTCTTTTAGTATTTCTTTTTTAAGAAGCCCTTAAAACTATGACCATTTGACTGAATAGGGCTTACATATTACAAATGGCCCTCTACAACACGGCTTTACGTAGCATTTCTTATACATGTGAGGTTACCTTGTACTTCAGAGTTAAGGTAAAATGAAATACTCCAAAACATTTTAAACTATAGAGAAGTAGACTACTACTTTTCGCGCAATCTCCACGTGCTACCGGCTCTAAAAATAAATCTCCCAAAAACAACTGTAATTAGCTGGCTCCTATCAGCAACTCGTCCTTGAAGATAAAGTTATGTTTATGAGCGTGATCCTTTTGAGTATCATCTTGTAATTTAGCAGTAAACTTCAGACTAAATTAAGAAATAGGTTAAAATAAGTAGAAATGAGATACAGTATCGGAGTGTTCTTTCAACAAAAACATTCTGCTGCTAAAAACAAGATTATTCTGAGAAGCGGTTCCAAATAAATAGTCTGTATCTGTCTCTTCACATAAACAGCAGACAAAAAAGTCTAACAGCGTCTCACTCCCTGCAAAAACAGCAAAAAACCCGTCCAGAATTTTACCCATAAATTCAAAAATAAAAAATAAAAACATTTCCAGTAAGTGGAAAAACTGGCTGAACATTTAAGACGAGTTGGTTTTGCCAAGCGTGGATGTGTTCCGATTGGGAAGAAGTGAGAAAGCTTGTCCAAGACATCTATAGCAGCAACATTTTGTGAGGAATCAAAAGGATTCGGCATTGTAATAGGGATGATCGAATACCTCAAATATTCGACTTCGTGAATATTTCCGAATAGGTCGCCGCTATTCGACTATTCTCGAATATTCAATGCGGAATGTAAGTCTATGGGAAACCCGAAGAACAACTAATCGGAACTATTCAGGCTTCGCATTGACTTACACTGCGCATAGAATATTCGCATAGCGGCAACCTATTCGTCGGATATTCATGAAGCTGAATATTTGAGGTATTCGATCATCCCTACATTGTAATTTAATATGCATGATCCTTTTTTCGAATATTGTTCTGTTGTGAAATAGTCAGGAGACCCTAATGCCAAAAACATCTTAAAATGTTTCTAACATCCAATAAAATTGCCATGTCACCCTGCAAAGAGCGATGAGAAAATATATTTGGCCCCTTCTGGTCTTCACACTTTTTAGTTATCCCACAGGACAATTTCAGCATTGTGTATACTACAGTCACATATGTACAAAAAATAACCAAACGTTATAGTCAACCCTCTCCAAACTAGAGAAAAACGGGCACTCACAATGGTGAAAAACAAGAATTATTTTATTCAGCTAAGAAGCAATTTTAGTGTATCAGGGTCGAAACGTTTCGGTCATGATAAAATGACCTTGATCAGTTCACGTGCTACATGATAAGTAACTGCTTGGATGAGTGGCGGAGGTTGTGACGGCGATTTATTTCTCTTTTGCCTATCGATGCACCGCGAGAATGGGCCAGAAGTACCGTGCTGTACCATATTGATGTTACTCTCTCTAAATAAATACACAAAATTCAGAATACAATCACAACAGCAGCAAAGCGGGTGAGATTTTGCCAAATCTCATTACCATGTTGTGGATAGAGATGAGCGGATCGATTCTCAGGTAAACTGTAGCTGCCCGCTAAACTGAAATCCAGCGATTCTCTTACTTTCGGGCTTCTTGGTATGACATTTGATTTGTCAGGGCTGATGCAATGTCACCTCCGTGACGTGACGCAAAGATGGTGTCGCAACAGACCTAACTGATCAAAAGCCCCACTGCAAGGTAAGAAATTCACGGGACTCCCATCTAGCCGCCATGTACATAAGACCCAGACACTGGACTAAAGTCCCGTGATTCGATGCGCTCATCTCTAGTTGTGAATGTTGCTGCGGCTTTCACAAAAAGGTGCAAAAACATCTGAATTTCCACTGGTTTCACTGCGGCAGTTCTTTTTTCCCTTCTAGTTTATGTCTTGCGTGGGTATATCTTATGTCGGCAGCACTCATCAGCCCAATTGATGAAATGTAACAATTTCAACCACGACAAACGATCATTAGGTGGAAATTAGCAAGATGGGATTGTATTAGCCAATCTATTACATATGGGTACCGTGTGAAAAGAAGTCAGCTGTGTCTAAAGTTTTCATCTGATAGTAGCTGACAGTACGTCGTATGGTATAAATGTGTATGACTGTGTTGGCAGTAGGATCATTTTCCATTTGATCATTCATTCAACTTTTGATGAACCACAATAAAAGATTTTTTCAACGTTCTAACAGTGCTACACTATCTCCATATGGAAGGATTTGGAATCTTCCCAGAAGCAACTAGTCTGCCATAAATACTCCCAAGATGTAGAGAAAACCAACTGCCATTGGTAGCATCTAAAACGTGGTCATCAGGGTCAGCGAAGATATTTCTAGTTCTCTTCTTAGTGCCTTAGCAATCGTAGTACCATCAGAACATTTACCGGAACCAAGTTCATGGCTCTAAGGCTGGTCTTATCTTTCATTTCTGCTCTCTCTGTTGATGATTCTAGAGTCCTTCATCTGGGCATTTCCAAGTTCATGGTTCTAAAAGCTGGTCTTGTCTTTTCCTTTCTGCTCTCTCTGTTGATGATTCTAGGGTCCTTCACCTGGGCATTTCCAAATTCATGGCTCCATAGCTGGTCTTATCTTTTAATTTCTGCTCTCTCTGTTGATGATTCTAGGGTCCTTCACCTGGGCATTTCCAAATTCATGGCTCCAAAGCTGGTCTTATCTTTTAATTTCTGTTCTCTCTGTTGATGATTCTAGGGTCCTTGACCTGGGCATTTCCAAGTCCATGGCTCTAAAATCTGGTCTTGTCTTTTCATTTCTGCTCTCTCTGTTGATAATTTTGGAGGCCTTAACGTGGGCATTTCACTGAAGCTCAATCCAATCATAATCATACGAATTCACAATCAAAGTCAACAGTTACCGAACAGAAGCCCTCATGACTGCATAATCTGAGAGTTTATGGTTTATAATATAGTTTAACACACACTATAAAAAATTGTAGCTGACTACCTCAAATCCTCATGGTTTATTTTGCACTCCTGGTATAATGTTTCAATAAGCTTTAACATCAACCATTGCATAGGAAATATAGTATTATGTATGACCTTTTGAAAAGTGCAAGGCTTGGCGAAGCAGTTCTTGAGTGGAGCATCCTCTTTTTTCATACATTTTCATTCATCTGTCTTAAAATTAAAGGGAACCTATCAGGTCCCCTATGCCCTCCAATCCAGCAGCATTCATACCCATATGCCGAAATTCCTTGCCTAACCAGCCCTGTCTAATGCTATTCGCTAATAAGAATGTTTAAAAAAAGACTTATAAACCTCACTTTCCGTGTGCTAATTGGCGTCTTGACTAGTCGCAGAGGCATTTTCCCCAAACAAGTCGGCCCCTTTTTCTGTGTTGTCATGCCCCTGTGGCTGTCGCAGTGCGCTTCGGAAGCTGGGTGTACGCGTCTTGGCTTCATTAGGCGCATCAGATGTTTAGAAGACGTGTACATGAGCTGTCTTCTGAACTTACGGTCATGCACAGTGCACCTAATGAAGCTGGGAAGTGCCTACCCTACTTCTGAGATACACTGACAGGCCAACTTGAGGCTTCCAGGATCTTGGGCATGATAACATGGAAAAAAGGCCAACTAGTCTGGGTAAACAAAGCCCTATGTCCCTATGCTAATTAGAGCCTTGAGTAGTCAATTTGGTGTTGTTTCCCCAGACTAGTCGACCCGTTTTCCATGTTATCACGCCACTGTGAGCATGATGACAATTTTCACGAATCAGCATCACTGCTAGCTCCTGGAAATCTCATTTTGGCCCTGTTAATGGACTGCAGAAGCAGAGTGAACGCTTCCGGTCTTCATTAGGCGCACTGTGCATGACCACAAGTTCAGAAGACAGCTCAAATACACGTCTTCTAAACTTCTGGTCATGCATAGTGTGCCTAGTAAAGCCGAGAAGGGTCCACCCTGCTTCTGAGGTGCACTGACAGGGCCACAGGGGCGTGATAACAGAGAATGAGAGCCGACTAGTCTGGGAAAACTGCCCCTGCGAATAGTCAAGACCCTAATTAGCATATGGAAAGTGAGGATTAGTAGTTTTTTTGAACATTCATATTAGTGAATAGCATTATACAGGGCTGCTTAGTGAGTGACTTTAGGCATACAAGTATCAATTCTGCTGTGTTGGAGGGCACAGAGGTCCTGACAGATTCCCTTTAAAAAATATTGAGGGGTCCATTTGAAGTCAAGCACAAAAACTATCTGATCACAATCGGAACTGTGGTTTAACTAAGACCTTTTTCAGATGTCAGTGACTGTTCTTATATGCAGAAGAACCAATTTTCATTAACGTTTTGGATCAAAATTTCATCAGTATTAAGGTGGCTGTTTTAACCATTAGTGTTTTAATCACAGATTTTCCTATATGCTAAAAAAATTAAAAAAAAATAAATTGCTGTTTCTGCTACCTATTACAATATTGAAACAGATGCTGTAGCTGTCTGTTGTCCAAGATTTTTACACACTCATTGACTTACTGTCATGATTCCTATGTGCAGAACGTTCTGTATTGTTCTGCTATGCTCTCCCTGCAGAGCCGGTATACGTTGCTTACGGTGCAGAGCGTTTTGCAGGATGAATGCTCTGCTGATTGCTTCACAGCACTGGGTTTCACGCTGGTCCTGGGAGGTGCTCAAGCAGATGCTTCTCGTTCCCGGTGATTGCTCTGTTTCATTGGGGAACGTGTTAGCTCATGACGCTGCCAGTTATACTTCCCGGTTACAGTTGTGCTGTTGGCTCCCATGTTGCTCAGTGTTCAGATCTTGGTCTCTCGACTCTTGGCTGTTGTTTACCCGTCTCTGCCTGTCCCTCCCCTATTTCTGTTGTGATTTCCCGGCTTCCGACCTCAGACTTCCTCCTGACCACGTCCCCGCCTGATCCCTGTATTTTGTACGTGCTCTCCTGGAACCCTGACCTTCAGCTTGTATCTTGACCTTGTCTCTGTCTGCCCCCATGTACTGTCATGGCCTCCTGGTTTATGATCTCGGCTTGTTTGACTACCTCTCCATTTACTATATACAAGTGTATCTAGCACCACCTAGTAATAGTCATCACACTTACGTTGGCGAGGTGGATTCTTGACTTGGATCAAAAATAGACATCTCAATTTTTGATTTCAGAACTATGTGGTCCACAAAAAAAACCCCAATGGCATGACAACAGCCACAAAGACAAAAAAGGGAACATGCTCTGCCCTTAAAACACGGATAAAACATGAAAGTGAAAATTGGATTTGATGAGGACTAAGGATGTACATCTGCCGTGCAACATCTGTTCCTTAATTATTTCTTCTTTTTATGAACGGCTTAATAAAAACATTTTACAATTGTAATTGAATTTCCATTTTGGTTCCAGAAATTGGTTGAATGAAAAACTTTCTACAAACACTTTTTAAATTATGAGCCTCAACCTCGTTCTTAATTTTCAACCATTTCCTTTATAATGTATTCGCAGAGAACATTTTCCTGTAACGTATGGGCTTAAACAAGTAGCAAAACAAGAACAAATCATTAATGCTTTTTTTGTAACATGTAATTCCATGAATGAACTTTCCCTTCAAATCCTATAAAGGTTTTATAGAAAAATAGTAGGGTGTAGGAGTTAATGAATGAATACCAATGTGAACATCATCATCATAATTCTTGTTTAAGAAACTTGCAAAAGCAAATAATTGATGTGGTTATAGGTTTCACGATAGGTGGTCTAGTAGGAATAGCTCCAAGTTAGAAATATCTCGCATAAAAAGCAGGAAAAAGGGATTTGATTGCAGACCCCCGCTCATGCGGAAAAATAAAAAAAAATAAAAACCTCTGCAATTCGGCTGGCATAAATCTGGCTAAGCATGCCTACATAAAAACAGGCGCTGAGGAATTACTCTAGAATATTTATGGTCAAGGTAGGAACATTAACGAGGTGCTTGTTTTTACACCCTATCGGCCTCGTGATCGCAGTGACTTACTGTATCCTGAGCTGCTGTGAAATAAAAAGGTACAATCCCATGAGATTCCCACCTCAAAGCTGAAAAATTATCTGATAAGATTGTGTCAAACCAGTCACATCACCCTCCAGGACAACAGTCCAACCCAAAGTCAATGCAATGGATAAAAAGACTCAATATCCCTAGTAAACATGAAGATGTGATGGTGGCCACCATCTTCTGTACATGTACATGAAGACTTTTCAATGCTTACAACCCCCTTGCAAGATACCACTTCCTAAATCCAGATTTTATATCAGGGCTTGGGAACCTATGGCTCACCAGCCAGATGTGGCACTTTTGATGGCTGCATCTGGATCACAGACATGGGCGCGCGTCTTAAACTGCATATGGCTTACCGGATGGCAGTGGTGGCACAAGGTGGATGATAATGCGGGCTCATGGGGTATCGCGGCGGCGAGCACCATTGATCTGCCGGCTGCTTGCTTTGAATCTTCCGCAGTTGATGAGATCAACTTCAAGAAAATGGCCGCGGAGGTGGCGTGTAGGCAGATAGGACCTTGCGGACATTTTCTTGAAGTCCATAGTGTCGATCTGCGCACATGCCACAGCCATTTTCTTGAAGTCGATCTCATCAGCTGCGGGAGATTAAAAGCAGTCCGCCGGTAGATCAATGGCGCCCGCCGTTGTGACAACCCACGAGCCCGCAGCAGTATCGCTGACCATCTGCACACTAACCCTTTTGAGCCACGACAACCCCTCCTTCATGCCCGCAGCATCACCTACCCTTCCCCCTGGGACCTTATGAACTGCTCCACCACTACCGCTCCCTCATGATGAGTAAGGCTCTCACAAAATTACATTTTAAAATATGTGGCATTCATGGCTCTCTCAGCCAAAAAGGTTCCTGACCCCTGTTTTATGCCAAATGTTGAATGTTCAAATACAATTATCTTTGATCGATGTATATCTGGGTTTCAGCCATAACAATATGTTTAATATTCTGTAACTCTCCCGTTTGTCTTGACACGCTGGACACCAGGAGATGACTGAATGGGAATCCCTGCACTGGCCCTCAGAGTAAATGCACCCTGAGCTGACCCTCAACCCAGAGGTACACTTGATGGTAGTGAGGTCTAAGCCACCAGTGTCTCCCTATCTCCAGTCCAAGGCCCTGACGTAACACCCTCCACACCCATAATCCAGGGGACGGGACAGGAGAGTAGTCACAAAACCTCACTGGGAAATAAAAAGACAGGGGAGACAGCAAAAGTCAGGAGGTAAATAAGGCAAGGAGAAAGTAACTAGGCAACGGGGTTACTTTCACACCAAACAGCAGCAGAAAACAGCAGCAGAAAACACCTCCGTCTTTCTCCAGGCTAAGCTCCACAATGAATTCTGAATAACTGGCGCCCTCTGGAGGGAGCAGAGGGTATTTATCCAGGTTGGGAGTGGTTGTAAGCGGATACACCTGAGCGGACATAATGAGCTTGCTGCTGGCAAAAGAAAACATGACATTAACCTGGTGTATGCCAAAAGGAAAAAAACATTTAAATGTGTTGAGTCACCAATGGTAATAAGAGACTCAGGGACTCAGCCTGTCAAAGAGAGACGACTGAGACACTTCACTTCTGTCTCGAAAATAGCTTTGACCCGTCAAAGCATGGTGTTCTCAAGACCCCTGAATGTGTCCCGTGGTATTTGGTACCAAGATATCGGATTGGACTTCATTTTTCCAGGACATCCCTCAGATGTTAGATCAGATTAAGATCTGGGAAGTTTTGCGACAAGTCATCACCTTGAACTCTACCATATTTCTTAAATTATATCCCTGAACATTTTGTGGTATGGCAAAAGAGCATTATCTACTGAAAAAGGGCACTACCGTTAGGGAAGACATCTACCATAAAGGGTGGTACTTCGTCTGTACAATGTATGGTATGTATCAAGTCCACATAAATGCCAGGGCCCCAGGTTTCCCAGCAGAACTTTGTCCAATCATACTGCCTCCCACAGAACTCTTTCCAGGATGCATCATTGTTATATAGAGTAAAAAAAAAGACCTAGGTCCATCACGTTCATCCTTTCTACACCAATTATACATTTTTGTGACTAAATGATCTATAACTCATAGTGTTATGTCTGCTGCCCTCAATTAAAAGTTGTTAGTGTCTGCCATTACTACCTCTTGTGGTAGGGCATTCCACAATCTGACTGCTCTAACTGTAAAGAACCCTTTCCTATTTAGCTAACGGATTTACCTTTCTTCCACCTATAATGTGCGCCTCTGAGGCAGGTGCCAATCGTTTGTACTGACCACACATTTATAAATGAGATCTCCTCTGAGACATCTTTTTTCTAAACAAGTCAAACTTCTCATGACATGGGCGGCCTCCATTCCTTGTAAGAATCTAGTTGCCGCCTTTCAACTGACTCTAACTTCTGAATATCCTTTGTAAAATATGGAGCCAAGAGGCTAACAATTCAAATCGTTTCAGGATAGTCAAAAAGTACATATAAAGTGAAAAACACAATCCCTTTAAAAATTCTATTTTTATTAAATACGTCTTAAAATTTCCCAAGTGATTCACCTGTACAGAAATTATCAAGGGTAGTATAAATATACACCAAGGATGCCACCCTTATTCAGAGGAATATAAACAAGAGCAACAAATAGGAGTATGGGGTCCCAAATGGGATTAATTTGACCCTATTATGGATCTACCCCCTCACTCCTTCCTACCGACGGAGGTAATACCGCCTTAACTTAACTGGGCGCCCCTGTTCCTCGGTGGCTATCCCTCACTTACCCTAATAATTTCCCTACCATATGAGGAAAAATGAGAGTGCCTATGCAAATTATTGATAGTTATTGGTTGGCCTTATTAACCCTCAATAAGAGGGCAAAGATTAAATTATAATACCGTTTAATATGCTCCAATTCAGCTGGTCATTGATTTATAAACAGGGATGTTATAATACCCTATTACTCATATCCATTTAATATGCTCCAATTCAGCTGGTCATTCATTTATATGCAAAGATAACAAATCCATGAACCAAACCAACCCAAACAGATATGCTTAACTTGCATTCAGCAATGGTTAGGATACTATAACACCCTGCCCAAAATGCTCCAATTCAACTGGTCATTAATTCATATACAGGGACAACAGATACTACAATACCCTGTTATTCATGTCCATCTAATATGCTCCAATTCAACTGGTCATTATTTAAGATACAGGGATAATAGATCCAAAAACCAGACCAACCCAAAAGATATATTCAACTTGCATTCAGCAAATCCCAATCTCTGGAATAATACCAGTATATACACTCATTATAAATGAATAAATATCATTTTATAAAGTTTGAATAATTAACTACCCTTTTTTGAAGTGCATCTGCACTGCCTCGACGCGTTTCTCCGCCCTCTAATCCGGTTCATCAGGAGGCCCAGGGAGAAAGGGAACCATTCAAAAGTGATACATGTCTCCTTATGGCAGCCCAAAACTGGATCACATATTACAGATGTGGCCTTACAAGTGATTCATAGATAAGTAACAATATGTTAAACAATACACCCTAAATCTTGTTTGCTTTTGCAGCTGCTGCTTGTATTGACTGCTCATCCTTGTGCTATTTCGTACAAACATAGAATGGTAGAGTTGTAAGGGACCACACTGGCCATCAGGACCAACCCCCTGCAAGTGCACTTTTTCCTAAACCATCCCAGGTATATGTTTATCCAGTTTCCGCTGAAGATTTCTATTGATTGATCGCTCACTGCTTCCAGTGGCCGCCTGTTCCACTCTCTGACTGTCCTCACTACCTCCCATGGCTGCCTGTTCCACTCTCTGACTGTCCTCACTACCTCCCATGGCTGCCTGTTCCACTCTCTGACTGTCCTCACTACCTCCCATGGCTGCCTGTTCCACTCTCTGACTGCCCTCACTACCTCCCGTGGTAGCCTGTTCCACTCCCTGACTGCCCTCAATGTCAGAAAGTTTATCCTAATGTCTAATCTGAATCTCCTTCCTTCACCCCATTGCTTCTTGTACTTCCTTGTGCTAATGAGAATAGGGTGGTTCCCTTTGCACTGTGAGCTCTTTCAGATATTTGTAGACCGCTATTAAGTCTCCTCTCAGCTTTCTCTTCTCAAACTAAACATCCCTAGTTCTTTTAGCCGGTCTTCATAGGACATGGTTTGTAGACCTTCTACGATCTTGGTTGCTCTTCTCTGGACTTACTCTAATATATCGATGTCTTTCTTGAATTGGGGCGCCCAGAACTGTACACAGTATTCCATGTGAGGTCTGACCAGGGCAGAGTATAGGGGAATAATGACCTCTCTTGTTCTAGATTCAATGCTTGTCTTGATACATCCCAGAATTTTGTTGGCCTTTTTAGCTGCAGCTCCGCACTGTTGGCTCATATTGAATTTGGGATCCACTATTATGCCCAAGTCCTTTTCCCCGGTTCCATCACCTAGTTCTATTCCTCCCATACTATATCTGCTTTTTACATTTCTGTTACCCAGATCTAGGACTCTGCATTTGTTTCTGTTAAACACGGTTCTGTTCTCCTCGGCCCATTGTTCGAGAGTCTAGATCGTTTTAAATCCGCTTTCTTTCCTCTCTAGTGTTGGCTACACCTCCTATCTTAGTATCATCTGTGAATTTTATGACTTCCCCAGTAATTCCATTGTCCAGATCATTTATAAAGATATTAAACACCACTGGAACCAGGACAGAGCCTTGCAGTCCCCACTTTTATCTTTCCTCCAGGTTGATGTGTAGCCATTTAGTATTACTCATTGTGCCCGATCATTAAGCCAGTTGTGAATCCATCCATTTTTTGTCAATTCCATACTTAATCTTTTTTTCTATGAGGATGTTATGACATACTTTATCAAATGCCTTACGTCAAAATATACTATATTCACAGCATTCCCCTGGTTCAACCATTCAGTGACTTTGCTGTAGAAGGAAACAAAGTCAAGCAAACACAGTCATTCACATTACGTAAAAGTGAGCATGATTTATCAGATCAGGCCACCTTCTTCCATTGCTCGATGGTCCAAATCTGATGTCCATTGTTGACATTATTCGTGGTGTTGTGACATTATTCGTGGTGGTGGACAAGGGTCAGTATTGGCACTCTGATCAGTCCCATACATAAACATTTCTGTGAGACTGGATGAGACACCTAACCCATAACACTGCCTCAGGTTATCTAGACTATAGAAATTTTTAGGCAATTTTTTTATTTGAGCTTTTCTTTTATTCAGGACTTCCAAAAAAGAAAGTGGACAATAAGGGCTTGTTCATACTTTGCAAGTTTAGTGCGTTTCCCGCATATTTTTCAAGGATAAATACTGCAATTTACCAATTCTATCAGCCTTTTTGCAATGTTTTTCATCCATTAAATTAAAGACGAAAGAAAGCACATAAATACACAGCAAAAACACACAAAAAAATGCATCAAAAACTAGTCAAAAAGCACAAATTGTTTCCTGCTAACACTATGGTTTTTGGTGCAGTAGAATCCTTTGCACATACTCTAAGGCCGCTTTGTCACTGCGTTCCAATCTCTGCTCAGTTGTCCCATTGGAGCTTCCGTCAAGACGCCCCCACAAAATGGGTTTCGGACGTATGCGCCGATTAGGCCATTGACTATAATGGTGCAGATGGAGTGCTCTGTTGTACACCATTTTCGGGAGTATACGCTTACTGGAGGCGGACACCCAGACCTAGTAGACTGCATCTGGGGGTCTGCCTCCATTAAGCGTATACTCCCGAAAATGGTGCACAACAGAGCACACGGTGACTCCGTCTGCACCATTATAGTCAATGGCCCCGTCGGCACATCTGTCAGAAACCTGTTTTGTGTTTTGTGTGTGGGGGAGGGGGGTGTCAGATGTAAGCACAACAGGATTACTGAGCAGAGATCGGAATACAGTGTGAAAGCGGCCTAAGAGGTAAATGTGAAGCCAAACACCAAAGTCTGACTGAACAGTCTGATTCTCATGGATTTTTTTCCATTTGTTTTTTCTTTAGAAGACTGCAGCCATTTTTTTTCGAACCCCACACAACTGCTTTACTGTTGTGTGTTCTCACACATATGACAAGATCAAGAAAAAAAAACAAAAAAGATCTGCACAATAATGAGTTTTCAGCTCTGATTTTAAGTCTCAGTCTCCTTCACTTTTGATGGCAAGAACAGTCCAACAACAGAAACATTGATGGAACCCAATGTAGGTCAATGAGAATCATTGGTCACTATCTGCAGATACTGTATAAAACCTTCTAAGTTTTTTTTTTTAATAAATCAAAGACAAAATGTGAGCCCAGACTAATTTTTACTAACAAAAGTGAGTAGGAACAGCCGGGCACAGCAGCTACAGGTAAGTACTCACAGATCGCAGTTCTGCTCAGTAACGGACTTCCAGCAGTCCCCGGTGGTGCTTAGCTGGTGTGGCAGGAGAAGTCAGATGAATCCATAAAAGGAAGAAAGGCGACACTTCACAGTGGAGTTCCGCGGTTTTAATGTGTAATTGTAAGAAAATTACAACATGGGTGGGGAGGGGGAGTGCAGGTACGCCAGACAACGGCCGTTTCACACTGAGACAAAGTGTTTCCATGGGTCCAAGCTTGAACCCGTGGAAGCACTTTGCCTGAGTGCGAAACGGCCATTGTTCGGCATACCTGCACTCCCCCCTCCCTACCCATGTTCAAATTTTTACTATACTATAAATTTTGTACAATTTTGCCAATGAAATCGCATTTTTTCTCCCTTCGACATTTGGGTACTCAATTTAGTCTCTCAACTAAATTATATAGCTTTTGTGGAATTTCAAAAACTAACAAACTTTTGAGAAATCTCACAAGTAGGGTTGTAGTTGAAAACTTGCTTCCTTGCTTTAGAAAAAAAGTGTCTGTGACTGTTGACTGTTGCTTTTCACAAATTACAATGCAACGTGAGCATCGGCGGGAGGTTTTTACAAGCAAATTGTTTTAACCAGAACAGTAACTTTAATTAGGTCACATTAACTCTTAAATTCAGCCGCTTGGTAACACCAATTTTAATTACTACACTCTTAGACTAGCCACATACACGTACATGTGGTCAACCAGTTTGCATGTTTTTGACCACAGTGGCTGACCAAAAGAACAAATTGTCTCGAACTGGTCATTAAGGCTCGTCTCACATCACTGGTCCATTTATGAGTCTACATAACACGAGGGTTTTGTCAAAGTCAATCTCTGTGACGGTCACATGGTGGAGCCGTTGTGGCTGTTTTTCAGTTCGAGGACAGCTTTCTTTCTTTTTTTCCAAAAGCCAAAAACAAATCCAGTGGTAACGAGCAAAGGACAACATGGTGGTTTCCGTGTGTTTATAGTGGACTGTTAAACCCAGAGTTCTCACAAGCTGGTAAGTCAAATCTTTTTTTTTTCTCGAAAAACAAGAATATTTCACCAACTCTTTACTTTTTGCCTAGAATGTGTAAAACGCGGAGACTGTTTATTTTGTATAATAAAGGGTTTTGGCAAGGAAGGAAGCAGTTTGTGTGGTTATTTAGGCGTCTGTCACCAGCTTCAAAAGTCTGGCTACCCGAACGTATTATTTAACAGCTGGGGTCATGTACAGATCACAGTACAGTTTAGCAGGAGCCGGTTAGCACAATTACCGTGCAGCACTGCTGATGAGGACTGGAACGTGCTGAAATATACAGGAAGTTACATAGTCTCTGCCGATTTATATTAGCCTGATGATTATTCATGAGTGGCCTCCCACCGCTGGTCACAAATTAGTCTCCATGTCAGGTTAACTACATTTGCTGGAGAGCCGACTACATAGTCTGTGAAAAGCAAGAATTTAATCTGGCATCGATAAGTCCTGACAAGGGGAAGACCATCAGTATTGGAATATTGATGACTTTCATCTCAATAAAATTAAAGGTGTTTTCCAATACTAAAATTGGTTTTCCAAAAATGTCCTATCCACTATAAAAGCTTTCTTCAGTGCCACTTAAGTAGTTTTTCTTTTACACTTTTGATTAGTCAAGTCCCAGTGTCACCGACGCACTGCTCAGCTTTGGCTTACCACAATATCCATCATACCCTGAGCTTGGCTCTCAGTTACCACCGTCTCTGTATGGCTAGGCTTTCTTGTAGTTGTCTGCCCACCCAACTGTTCCTCCCGAATCTCCTTGGTGCTTACATCTTTCAACATAAGTGCAGTCACTTTTGACAACCCAGACATTAGCATGCCTGGAAGGAAAGGCCAAAAAGAATATACGGGATATCACAGGAATAGCATACCAAGGGACTCAAAGAACTGGGCAGATATCTAAAAATTGGTACAATGAATATATACAAAAGTATTTCTTTTCTGCGGGGTAA